>NW_027414052.1:0-150000 GCF_964106895.1 Numenius arquata | reverse complement strand
GGGGTTTTTTTATTCTACATTGGTTGCGGTTTTAAAATGCCCTTTTTGCCTGAAAAGCAAAACACGGTTACCTCCGCCTACAACCCACGTGCCCGCAGCCCGACCGCACGAGTTCACACACCTGCACCGCCCGAGCCACAAACCACCCCTCATCTTCCCCTACGCCATCCTCCAAACCACCTGCCCGAGGGGACATCACCCCGTCTCTGCAACACTCCTCCGGAACACCTTTGCCGAGGGCCTCCTAAATCGTCCTGCCTGGCAAAAACCCCGGCCCCAGGTGGCCCCTCTGCCCAAACTTTGGCGATGAACCTCGCCTCGCAGAGTGGCCGGGACCGGGGAAAAAAAAACCCAGCCGGGGGAAACAAAAAAAAAATCCCCCGGCTGGGGTTTTTTTATTCTACATTGGTTGCGGTTTTAAAATGCCCTTTTTGCCTGAAAAGCAAAACACGGTTACCTCCGCCTACAACCCACGTGCCCGCAGCCCGACCGCACGAGTTCACACACCCGCACCGCCCGAGCCGCAAACCACCCCTCCTCCTCCCCTACGCCTTCCTCCAAACGACCTGTCCTGAGGGGACGTCGCCCCGTCTCTGCGACGCTCCTCGGGAACGCCGTTCCCGAGGGGCTCCAAAATCGCCCTGCCTGGCGAAAACCCCGGCCCGGGCGGCCCCTCTGCCCAAACTTTGGCGATGAACCTCGCCTCCCAGAGTGGCCGGGACCGGGGAAAAAAAAACCCAGCCGGGGGAAACAAAAAAAAAATCCCCCGGCTGGGGTTTTTTTATTCTACATTGGTTGCGGTTTTAAAATGCCCTTTTTGCCTGAAAAGCAAAACACGGTTACCTCCGCCTACAACCCACGTGCCCGCAGCCCGACCGCACGAGTTGACACACCCGCACCGCCCGAGCCGCAAACCACCCCTCCTCCTCCCCTACGCCTTCCTCCAAACGACCTGTCCTGAGGGGACGTCGCCCCGTCTCTGCGACGCTCCTCGGGAACGCCGTTCCCGAGGGGCTCCAAAATCGCCCTGCCTGGCGAAAACCCCGGCCCGGGCGGCCCCTCTGCCCAAACTTTGGCGATGAACCTCGCCTCCCAGAGTGGCCGGGACCGGGGAAAAAAAAACCCAGCCGGGGGAAACAAAAAAAAAAATCCCCCGGCTGGGGTTTTTTTATTCTACATTGGTTGTGGTTTTAAAATGCCCTATTTGCCTGAAAAGCAAAACACGGTTACCTCCGCCTACAACCCACGCGCCCGCAACCCGACCGCACGAGTTGACACACCCGCACCGCCCGAGCCGCAAACCACCCCTCCTCCTCCCCTACGCCATCCTCCAAACGACCTGTCCTGAGGGGACGTCGCCCCGTCTCTGCGACGCTCCTCGGGAACGCCGTTCCCGAGGGGCTCCAAAATCGCCCTGCCTGGCGAAAACCCCGGCCCGGGCGGCCCCTCTGCCCAAACTTTGGTGATAAACCTCGCCTCGCAGAGTGGCCGGGACCGGGGAAAAAAAAACCCAGCCGGGGGAAACAAAAAAAAAAATCCCCCGGCTGGGGTTTTTTTATTCTACATTGGTTGTGGTTTTAAAATGCCCTATTTGCCTGAAAAGCAAAGCACGGTTACCTCCGCCTACAACCCACGTGCCCGCAGCCCGACCGCACTATCATTTCTCATGCTCACGCACCTTCACGACACACGCTCCGCTACCGCATGTACCCTGCCCTCACCCGCACCGTCCTCCGACCCTCCTGCCGCGAGGGTACATCGCCCCGTGTCTGCAGTGCTCCTTAGCATCCTCCAAAATCTCCCTGCCTAACCGAACCCCCGGCCCGAGGCCGATCTCCGCCCAAACGCTGGCGATGAGCGTCGCCTCCCAAAGCGGCTGGGACTGGGGGAAAAACCACCCGGCTGAGGGACGACGCTCGGTATCTGTCGCCCGCTGATGTCTGCCCAGATACTTAGCTTTGACGGTCCCTCGGGTCACGGTCCACCCTCCGCAGCGCCCGCACCATGTAAAGGCGAGGTTCTCACGGTCACCTCGTGCCGCTCGCTCACCTGAAAAAACAAAACGCAAAACCGTTTACTGCACAGTTCATCTGTGAGAGAGCAACCCTCTGTGGCTCCGCTACCTTTCCGACAGTAACGCATCCCCCTCAGGTTCCTCCCTGGTGCTTGGAGCGTTGTAATGACCGATCTGCCCAAAAAAACCTGAGCGCTGCGAGACCCCTTGTACTGCCCCTCTATAACTCTACTGTTTCTACACACTTGCTGCAAGGTGCCGGCCGAAACGCAATGAAAACCCCGGTAGCCTTACTCCGTTACCTCACAAACCGGCCCTGACCCGCTTGACTCCACCTCACGTGCACGGAGACCTCAAAGTCACTTTAACTCTCTACGCTAGCTCTGCGCTGCCCTACGACACAGACACACAGAGCTGTGCGATGCACGCGTATACGCCACACGATACGACACGCTCTTACGTCACCGCCGAGAAAAAACATGGTACGGAGCACTGCCCTAGGAGACAGAACACAGTACAAGGTCAGACAACGCAAGACTGTCTCGGACGGCGCTCAATATAGTTACGGAGCGACATGACGCAAAACCGATAGAGTGCCAAACGACACTGTACAAGTTCAAATACAGAGCGATACAATACAACACACAATACAGAGTCAGACGACGCGAGACGGTCTCGGACAACGCTCAATATAGTTACAGAGCGACATGACGCAAAACCGATAGAGCGCCAAACGATGCGGTACAAGTTCAAATACAGAGCGATATAATACAACACACAATACAGGGTCAGACGATGCGAGACGGTCTCGGACGGCGCTCAATATAGCTACAGAGCGACATGACGCAAAACCGATAGAGTGCCAAATGATGCCATACAAGTTCAAATACAGAACGATAGAATACAACACACAATACAGGGTCAGACGACGTGAGACGGTCTGCGATGGCAGTTGATGCCATTAGAGAACAATGTGCTGTGACGCTAATACGGAAGCAAACAGGGCAAAACAAATCCAAATACAGAGCGATCCGATACAACACATAATACAGACACGTGACAGTCTCAGATGGCAGTTGATGCAATTACAGGGCAATACTATATGATACAATTCGATGCATAATCAGATACAGAGCGATACAATACAATACAATTCAAGAAATAATAAGATACAGAGCGATACAATATGATACAATGAATAATCAGATAGAGAGCAATACAATAAGATACAATTCATTGAATAATCAGATACAGAGCGATACAATATGATACAATTCAACACATAACCAGACACAGAGCGATACGATGCAACTCAACGCATAAGTGGATACAGACCTATAAAATGCCAGCCAACAAAAGGCACTGCGGAGCGAGGCGGTCTCAGATGGTAATCAAAACTAGAGTGCTAAAATGCCATACAAAACGAGAACGACGGATCGGATCTGTGAGAAGCCAGGCTTCGCGATCTAAGCCCGGAAGAATCCAAGGATGCGATGCCATAGGGAATCTCTATAGAAATAGAACCTTTGAGAGGGAAGCTGTTATGGCCAGGATTGCCTCCTGAAAGGCAACCCTCCAGAAACAATTGGGATGCAAACTACCCTTTAAGCTCCGATCGGAGGCAGCTCCGACCCCAACCCTACACACAGACACCAAACGGAACGTGACCCTGAGGTGCCATAACACTGTGAGTGAAAATAACGACTCCCCTAAGGTTGATGACGCCCACAGAGAAGCCCTACGGTGCCACGATGGCGCACGTGCCTCACGGGGGCCCTGGGAAAGAGAGGCAATAGCTGCAGCCCATGAAAGAAAACTATCGTCAAAACCATGACGATGAACACGTGAGAAACTTGGCTTTAAGTCCTGAAACCGTTCGGGACACGGGAAGTAAGTCCCAGAATACTACTGGCTGAAAAAGACCTTTCAAAGCTGCACGTACCACCTGGCTTGCCACCGCAAGGGCTAACCGCTTAGAAACGCCTACGACACGATGACCACCAGACAGAGCCACTCTTTAAGGTATAATGGCAAGACAAGAAGGGCTAAACCGGTGCTAGGGTGATGTGTTGATGCGGTCTAGACTCCGAGGACGGCTACCGAGGTACCTGCTGATCGCGAAAGAGCAATGGAGACATCGAGACAGAAGGAAGATATTATAGAAGACACAGCAACAATGAGGACATCATAACCTGAGGAAAGTCTAAGACACGGGAGACAGACCGCACAAACTACACCACAACAGACAGTGGCCAGAACTGCCCTGCCTGACAAGTGCTGGCTTCGTACTGAAGACTAACCCGCTCCATTCCTTTGCCCAGAGGGGACTGCTCCTGGACACTCCTCTGGTCCTTTGCCCTACGCTAACTTCAAAACCCCTCCTACGATTGCCAACCTTGTCCCCTCCTCCCAAGCCCTCCCCGGCCCCGGTCCCTCCACTTAACTTTCCACAAGGCACAGGCTCCACAACCATACTCCACGCAAAACCGCCGACCCGCATCAGCTAGCCGGGACGCTCCTGTACTCGTCGGGGTCCTCTTCGCCATCTGCAATGAAAACACACGATGCACAAAACAGCGGAGGCCAGCATCGCGCCCGTCGACGCCGATCTCTTCCGCAAAACCCCCTCCTCGAAAGCACCGTAGGCTCTCCCCTCACCTGCTCCGCACAGATTCCAAAATAGGATGCTGCGGTGGGCATCCCTTTTAGCTCCTAAGACGCTGAGGGAAGTAAAATTACTATTCTGCTGAACAACACAGATCAGGCAAATCAACGTGCTAACCACAGACTGTTATTCCTGTTCCACCTACCCCTGACTCTACGCCCCCGGGCAGGGCAGCTCCACGCCGAACGCACCCCTGTGCGGCCCAACACCACACGACACGGTAGACAATGCAACTCCAAGATCAGACGACAGTCTGAACAAGAAGAATCGCCTCCGGACGAGAGATGCCCTCGGGCAAGAGGACCAAAAAGACATCAGAACTGACTTGAGGAGGAAGCAAGGTGTGGTCATAAGAGAGTCAAATGTAATGGCCCATTACAAGAAGTTGCTGTCAAAACCAAGAGGATGTACGTGCAAGAACTTGGGCTTAAACACCTAGGAACATTAGGATGCAGGGAAGAAATCCCAGTCCCTGAAAACAGATGCCTAGAAAACACAGCGGCTCATGCAGCCGGGAATGATGCCACGTTCTGAATGACGTCCAGAAACATCCAAGATGCAAGTCCAATGCGCGCTTCAAGGTTCTTATGCAAGAAAAGAAGGGCATGATGCCGACGACTGCGGGCGTTCCAGACCCTACGGGTGGTGGCTGAGGTGCCAGCCATGCCCTTGAGCGCAAAGAGCAACGAGGACATCAAGACCTGAGAAAAGTCTAAGATACAGGAGACAGACCACACAAAACACACAACAGACACCGGCCGGAACTGCCCTGCCCGGCACACGCCGGCTTTGTGCTGAAATGAAATCCATTCCCTTTACCTAGCCAAAGGGGACTGCTCCGGGACGGCCCCCTGCCCCGCTCCGACTTTAAAACCCCTCCCTGCAACTCCCAACCTTGTCCCTTCCCTCCCTCAAACTATCTCCAGTGCCAAACCCTCAACTTAGCTTTCAGAGGGCCAGGGGTCTGAAGCCGTCCTCCACGAGGAAAACCACAGTCAGCCAACGGGATCGGTCCTGCAGTCACTAGGCTCCTCTTATAAGAGCGTATATTTTCGTCTGGGGAAAAAAAAAAAAAAAAGCAACACATACTAAGAGAAAGAAGGAACAACCCATTACACTAACAACAGTGAGCATCATAATGGTCAACATGGACCTTTCCTGCAACATCCCCCTCCTCAGATACGCCGTAGCTTTCTGCTTGCCTGCTCCGCATGGACTCCAGAGTTGGGCTCATCAGCAGTCACTCTTTGTGGTGCCTAAGAGACCAAAAGACACAAAACCACCATTGAACGTACAAGAAATCACCAACCCCGGCCACCTCCTCCCTACTACCCCGAGCTCACCTGAAATGCTCATCCCCTTCCAAAGGCAGCCTGCGCAGCACCTGCAAAACCAGAGAGAAACACTTCACTGAGCTGCCACATAATACTCAGAGCCACCAGGCACATCTGCTTTTTAACGCCCGACAACTTCAAAACCCCTCCTACGATTGCCAACCTTGTCCCCTCTTCCCAAGTCCTCCCCGGCCCCGCCACTTAACTTTCCACAAGACAGAGGGTCCGCAACCATCCTCCACGCAAAACCGCCGACCCGCATCGGCTAGCCGGGAGGTTCCTGCGGTTGCGGGGGTCCTCTTCACCATCTGCAATAAAAACACACAGTGCAAAAAATGGGGTCGGCAGCCGGCGTCGCACCCGTCAACGCCGATCTCTTCCGCAAAACCCCCTCCTCAAAAGCACCATGGGCTCTCCGCTCACCTGCTCCGCACAGATTCCAAAATGGGAAGCTGCGGCGGTCAACTCTTTTGGCGCCTAGGATGCCGAGAGAAATAAAGTCACTGTTGTGCCGGAGAACACAGATGCGGGCCAATCAATGTGTTAACCGTAGACTCTTATTGCTGTTCCGCCTACCCCTGACTCTACACCCCCGGGCAGGGCAGCTCCACGCCAAACGCAACCCTGTGCGGCCCAACACCACACGACACGGTATACAACGCGACTCGAACATCAGACAACACTCTCCACAAGAAAAACTGCCTCCAGACCGCAGATGCCCTCGGGCAAGACCACCGAAAGGGCCGCAGCCCTGACGTCAGCAGGCTCTACAGCGATGCCGTAAGAGTCAAATGTAATGGCCCCCTACAAGAAGCTTCTGTCAAAACGGAGAGGATGTACGTGCCAGAAGCCCGACTTCAAGACCTGGGAACGTAAGGATGCAGGGAAGAAACACCAGTCCCCGAAAGCGGAGGCCTAGAGAACAGAGCTGATCACGCAGCCGGGAACGACGACGCAAAGAGAGAGGACCGTCCAGAAACATCCGAGAGGCAAGTCCGATCCGCGCTTTAAGATTGTTATGCAAGAAAAGAAGGGCACGATGCCGATGAGGACAGGCGTTCCAGACCCTACGGGGAATGCCCGAGGCGCCTGCCGTGACCCTTGAGGGCAAAGAGCCACAAGGACATCAAGACCCGAGGAAAGTCTAAGACACAGGAGACAGACCACACAAGCTACACAACAGACACCGGCCGGAACTGCCCTGCCCGGCACACGATGGCTTCGGACTGAAGAGGAACCCATTTCCTTCACCTAGCCAGAGGGCACTGCTCCGGCACAGCCCCTTCCCCTACTCTGACTTTAAAAACCCTCCCTGCAACACCCAACCTTGTCCCTTCCCTCACCCGAACAACCGCCAGCGCCAAACCCTCGACTTAGCTTTCCGAGGGCCAGGGGTCTGAAGCCGTCCTCCATGAGGAAAACCAGTCAGCCAACGGGATCGGTCCTGCAGTCACTAGGCTCCTCTTCATCATCTGGGGAAAAAAAAAAAAAATACAACAAAACCACACACACTAAGAGAAAGAAGGAACAACCCGTTACACACACAACGGTGAGCATCATAATGGTCAACACGGACCTTTCTGGCAACATCCCCCTCCTCAGATACGCCGTGGCTTTCTGCTCGCCTGCTCCGCACGGACTCCAGAGTTGGGCTCATCAGCAGTCACTCTCTGTGGTGCCTAGGAGACCAAAAGACACAAAACCACCATTGAACGTGCCAGAAATCACCAGCCACCTCCTCCCTACTACCCTGAGCTCACCTCAAATGCTCATCCCGTTCCAAAGGCAGCCTGCGCAGCACCTGCAAAACCAGAGAGAAACACTTCACTGAGCTGCCACATAATACTCGGAGCCACCAGGCACACCTGCTTTTTAACACCCGACAACTTCAAAACCCCTCCTACGATTGCCAACCTTGTCCCCTCCTCCCAAGCCCTCCCCGGCCCCGGTCCCTCCACTTAGCTTTCACAGGGCAGAGGGTCCGCATCCGTCCTCAACACAAAACTGCCAACCCGCATCAGCTAGCCGGGACGTTCCTGTAGTCGTCAGGGTCCTCTTCGCCATCTGCAATAAAAACACACGATGCACAAAACAGCGGAGGCCAGCATCACGCCCGTCAACGCCCATCTCTTCCACAAAACCCCCTCCTCAAAAGCACCGTGGGGTCTCCGCTCACCTGCTTCACACAGATTCAAAACCACAATGCTGTGGTGGTCATCGCTTTTAGCGCCTAAGATGCCAAGTTAAAAAATGAAATTACTGTTGTGCTAGAGAACAGAGACGTGGGCCAATCAATGTGCTAACCATAGCCTTATTGCAGTTCCACCTACCCCTGACTCTACACCCCCGGCAAGGCAGCTCCACGCAAAACACACCCCTGTGCAGCCCAACACCACACAACACGGTAGACAATGCGACTCAAAGATCAGACAACAGTCTGAACAAGAAGAATCGCCTCCAGACCAGAGAAGCTCTTGGATACGAAGACCAAAAGGACAGCAGAACTGACGTGAGGAGGAAGCAAGGTGGGGTCATAAGAGAGTCAAATGTAATGGCCCCTTAGAAAAAGTTCCTGTTGAAACGGAGACGATGTATGTGCAAGAAGCCTGGCTTCAAGACCTGGGAACGTATGGATGCAGGGAAGAAATCCCAGTCCCTGAAAACGGATGCCTAGAGAAGAGAGCCGCTCACGCGGCCGGGAACAATGCTGCAAGAAGAGGACCATCCATAAACTTTCAAGATGCAAGTCCGCTTCGTGCTTTAAGATTGTTATGCAAGAAAAGAAGCGCCCATTGGGCATGAAGCAGATGAGGGCAGGCATTCCAGACCCTACCCGTGATGCCTGTGGCACATGCCGTGCCCCTTGAGCGCAAAAAATGCAACGAGGACATCAAGACCTGAGGAAAGTATAAGATACAGGAGACAGACGACACAAGCTACACAGCAGACACTGCCTGGAACTGCCCTGCCCGGGCACACGCCGGCTTCGTGCTGAAGAGAAACCCGCCCCCTTCACCTACCCAGAGGGCACTGCTCCGGGACCACCCCCTGCCCCACGCTGACTTTAAAACCCCTCCCTGCAACTCCCAACCTTGTCCCTTCCCTGCCCCAAACTATCCCCAGCGCCAAACCGTCGACTTAGCTTTCAGAGGGCCAGGGGTCTGAAGCCATCCTCCACAACAAAAACCACAGCCAGCCAACGGGATCAATCCTGCAGAGACATCATCTGGGGAAAAAAATAAAAAAAAAAAAAAAGGGAAAGAAAGAACCACCCATTCCATACAAAACAGTGAGCACCACATGGGTCAACACGGACCTTTCCCGCAACATCCCCCTTCCTCACATACGCCGTGACATCCTGCTCACCTGCTCCGCACGGATTCCGGAGTTGGGCTCATCAGCAGTCACTGCTTGTGGTGCCTAAGAAACCAAGGGACACAAAAATACCAGTGAACGTGCAAGAAATCTCCAGCCCCAGGCGCCTCCTCTCTACTACCCGGCTCATCTCAGATGCTCATCCGCTTCCAAAGGCAGCCTGCACAGCGCCTGCAAAACCACAGAGAAACACTTCAATGAGCTGCCACCTAATACTTTGCTATTAGACACCAACCCCGCCCACAACAGCCTCACCAGCTCAAACCGCTCGTCAGTGTGTGTGCGGCACCTGCAAAAACACAAGCAAAATGACAAGTGCTGAGATACTGCCCGAAACCGCAGCCTGTGCGTACCGGTTCCCATCTCCTGCCCCTTTACCTTGACAGCTAAAGGGCCCATCCTCCGCACAAGTCTGGGTTGCCAGCCTCAGGCTTGCACACCACCCGTCAAACCCAAATAACGGGGGTCGCTTGGAACTCCACCAGCAAAAGACCACCTGGAAAAAAAAGGATACTTCAGCCCAGCAATCGCTGCTCACCTCGCTCGAGTCAGCCCCGGTGCCCATATCGCACGTCGCACATTGATTCAAAGCTGCAAAAAAGAATGAAACCCCATAAAGCGGTCATGGAGCTACCGCTCACATCTTCCTTCTAATGCCACACACCGACCCACCTACTTACAGTGCTCCGCTCAGCTCTGCTACGTTGCCCTACACAGCTTGTCCCTCTGCATCTGAAAAAACAGTATCAAACAAATCACATGGATGCAGAGCAATAGCTTCATCATTCCAAAGGTTTTGTTCCCATTTACAGGTATCATCTAGCGTCCAACTACAGCCGCCACTAAAAAACTCCAAATAGCAGAGCCTCACAAAAAGCAGCCCTAACGTCTTCGAGACGCGATCTGCTTCACTACCACTGAACGGCCCCTCCCACAGAGCTCTGCTCTTCCCCATAAAACAATAATGGAAAAACTGTCCCCGCTACCCGCCGACAGCTACTCGATCTGAGATGACAGTACCACCTTTGCCTCCACAGTCTGAACAGGTCCACATATTAACCACAGACTCTTACCGCTATTCCACCTACCCCAGACTCTACACCCCTGGGCAGGGCAGCTCCGAGCCAAACACACAAGCACAAACCAGCACTACGCACAAGACGACATACAACACGCCTCAAAGGTGAGAGAAAACTCTCGGCGAGAAGAATGACACGATTGGAGGATGCCATCGGGCAAGAAGACCTGCTGGACCACGATGACGACGTGAGGATGTTCTAGTGAAACTCAAGAAACTGAGTAAAACATCATGGCCCAAGACAAGAACTGACTCTCAGATCTGAGATCGTATACATGCAGGAAGTGTACCTTCAAGACTTAAGAAAGTAGGGACGCGGGAAAAAGTTCCATTGCCTAGAAATGGATGGCTGCAGAACAGAGCTGCTCAGGCAGACAGGAACAATGCTGCAAAAGAGGACCATCCAGAAGCTTCTGTTACTCAAGACCGATCCCTGCTTTAAGCTTATAATGCAGGAAAAGCGTCACCCGATTGGCGTTATGCCGATGAGAACAGCCGTTCAAGACACTAGGGATGGTGCCCGAGGTGCACGCTGTGGTCCTCAAGCGTAATGAAGACACCGAGACCTGAGAAAGGTCTAAGACACAGAAGACAGACCACGCAAACAACGCTACAGATGCAGGCTGGAACTGCCCTGCCCGGCACATGCTAGCATCGGACTGAAGAGTAACCCGCTTCCTTTACTTGCCTAAAGGGAGCTGCTCCTGAACAGCCCTCTGCCCTTCTTTAACTTAACCCACCTCCAAAACTGTCAACCTTGACCCCTCGACTTAGCTTTCAGAGAGCCGGTGGTCTGAATTCATCCTTGACAAAAACAACAACAAACGGCTAACTCGTCTTCCTGCTCATCTTCATCTGCAAAACAAAGATTAAATCACAGCCCCAGCAGCAAGCATCACGACCACCAAGTAAATGCCAACCTACTCCACAACACCCTCATCCGCAGAAGCTCCGGGGCATTCCGCTCACCTGCTCCACGCCGATCCCAGAATCGGAGGCTGTGGTGACAATTAATTATGGCACCGAAGACACCAAGAAAAAAAAAATTACCCTTGTGCAAAATCACCGATCCCGTGCTCGTCCTCGATATTACCTGGCTCACCTCAAAGGCAAGAGGCTAGAACACGCTAGACCTCATTGGCACCCAAGCTGAAATGCAAAACTGACATGAGAAAGCCTGATGAACCTGCCTCCCTTTCCTAGCCATCCCCCAGTCTCAAAGCTTTAGAAACCCATTTTCTTCTCCTGAACTCTCAGGGAAGGAACCCCACTTCTTCCTGACAGCTCCCATTCTCTATTTGAACCCTGAACCCCCTGCATAACCTGCTCCTCGGGAGCTGCTCTTCCGAGCTGTGTCCTGTGTTCTGCTGGCACTTCCTGTTTTCTGTCTTCCCACAGACTCTGGGCTCCGGTACGGACCCACAAAATAAGAGATGCCCTGATGCAATCTATGAGGTGCCTGCCTCAAGTTGCAAAAGCTCTGGAGACACTGTGATACTCTGTGGGCAACAGGGGAATGTGATGCCTTGCATCTCTGCTGCTTTATGGAAAATGCTAGAACTCCATATACAGATGCATACAAGCTGCTCACGACGACCCCTGCTAGATAATCTCGCTATCGGCCTTTTTAAGGGAAACTATATCAGCAACACCAGGAAAAAAGCCACCCACGATTCCATCCTCAATCAAGGCAGGAATTCCAGGAAAGTACAGTGCACCCAGAATAAATAAAAACATACTATTGCACCATCTTATCACCCCTGAACGCTCATTAGATAATTACTGACATACCCCACCCCCCAAAAAAACCCACAACACTACAGCATAAAAGTCTACTTTCTCCTATAGATACTGCTGAACCTTGACTAATCCAGAAGGTCTAACCTCAGGCTTCTCACCTCTGCTCCTCTAAACGCCCAAACAGCTGAGCCAGCCCCAAAGGTGCAATCAACTGAAGGCACTGCAGACCTCTCACCCCAACGAATCCCAAAGGCACAATGAGCTCCCGCAGCAGGGACCCCGCTCATATACCCCGGGCCCTGACCACCGCCCTTCCCACAATCCCCTGGGGAAGGGGTGGGGCCAACCCCCAGAACCCATAAAGGCGGCCGGAGGAGCTGCAGCTCCTTCTCTTGTCTGCCTTAGCTTTACAGCCTGTAAAGTGTCACACGGGAAAGGCGGCCCTTACTGGAGATGGCGATACCTGCTCTTTGACTGCAGCGACATCTATTGCATCAGCAATGTGACCGGGTAGGTAATTAACCGTCATTTTTCTAGGGTGTAGATAGAAAGAGATAGATACCATAGTAAGCTATGTATAGTAGTTTATTAAATGCAGTAAATATTATTATCAAATGATCACCTCAATGATCTCTCTTTAACTGATTTTCTTAACAGAACTAGATGAGTCCCAAAAAACAGAAAACACCAAAAAACATAGAAATACAAGAAATGTATCAGAAACTGTATGAAGCCGTCTAAGTAACACCTAAGTAGCTAAAATAAAAATAAATTGTAATAGAGGACAAAAATCCCCGTGGGAGATGTGTCAATAACAATAGATAAAAGCTATCTAAGAGAAGGTCAGAAGTGACGATAGACATCTTTGGGGTACCCGATTTGAAATAAAGAAACGTTGTAAGACAGAACGGAAACAGGCCGCTCTGGAGCGCGCAGGTAGCTCTGGAAAAAATTCTGACAAAATAAGAGGCTTTGTCAGAGAGATTAGAGGGGGCCCAAAGGGGCCAGAGAGACCAAAGAAGTCTCGGGGATGCAATGACCTCAAAAGAGAATTGAGCAAAGTACGGGTGTCTTCAGGGAACTGGGAACCGAATGGGGGTGCACCGAACGCATGAGAGGACACAAAGATTGACCCGGGTAGCAGATGCGAACTAAGGAAGCGTTCTGATGGGAAAAGAGAAATGCCCTCCGGAGCTAAAATGTCTCCGGAGCTAAAATGTCTCATGAAACCTTGGCGAAGGTAGCGGAGGAGTCTTGCGGGGATGTGATAGACCAAAGAAGCGCCAGAGAGAACGACGTGCAACTCTGAGGGGGATTTCAACTAACCACAGATGTCGTCAGGGCACTGGGGGCAGAATGAAGGCATCCTAAGCAGCAAAGAGTAAGGTAAGGGTGCTCTGAAGAGCACAAAACCCTAAAATCTAAAGGGAGCTAAAACGCTACAAGAGTGCTGTGCAGTACGGGAAAGGACTTGGAAGACATTGCTATAGAGAATAGAGCCATTATGAGGGGGCAGGGTAGGAAAAGGCAGCTCGGAGACACAGTAAGGGCCTTGGAGTCTCAGGAGGGCATCTGGGCAAGCTACAGATCAACGAGTGAGAGAGGAACCAAATGAAGATACCCTCGATGGGCGAGAAGGATAAAGGAGCTCTGCGTAGCAAAGCAAGACGGGAGGTTCTGACAGTAAGAGGGAGAAAGGGAGACAAAGTGCTACAAGACGCTGTGGAGATCGAGGAAGGTCTCAGGAGGTGGTGTGACTGTGAGGAGAGGGGTGTGGACGGGGGCTGATGGACAAAGGAATCCTTGGGGACAGCAAGGAGGAACTTGGGTGGTCATCCGAGTGGAGTACAGATGGCCTTGTGTGGCTGGGGGCTGAACACAGGAATCCAAGGTAGCGTAAAGGAACAAATGAGTGCTCTGTACCTGAAAGATGACCCCACCTAACGTGCTACAAAATGGATGCAAAGCGCGGGGAACCTCTGGGAAGGCATCGTGACTGGTAGAAGAAATGTCCTGTAGGAACCAGAGAAACAGAAAAATGATTGGGACCGCGATAATTAAATCCAGAGTAAAGGTGTCGTTGGAGGGCCGAGGAACTAATAGAGGCACGGCTAGAGGGAAGAGAGGACGGAAGGACTGGGCTGAGTGCTGCAGAATAGGCTGGGAAGACCCTTCTGCCGAGTCGCGAGATTCAGACTGGACCCCCTTGCTTTCTAAACTCCTTCTCGGAGAGGAGCCTAGGTGCGGCTGGATCCAGTCTTAGCCTCAGACTGTAAAGAAGAGTTCAGAGCTTAGGTTCTGCCTCAGAGTTGCTTTAATACTCGACCACCTGGAAATAGACCTGGAAAAGACCACCTGGAAAAAAAAGGGTACTTCAGCCCAGCAATCCCTGCTCACCTTGCTCGAGTCAGCCCTGGTGCCCGTATCCCACGTCGCACATCGATTCAAAGCTTCAAATTAAGAAAAATACCATGAAGTAGTCAGAGCCACCAGACACATCTTCCTTCTAATACCACACACGGACACACCTTCTGGCGGCACTCTGCTCAGGTCTCCTACATTGCCCTGCGCAGCTGGTTCCTCTGCATCTGAAGCAACAATACTGAAGAAGTCACCTGGACTCAGAGCAATACCTTCATAATTCCAAAGCTCTTGTTCCCATTTACAAATATCATATAGAGTCCAACTACAGGCTGCCATTAAAAAAAAAAAAAAAAAACGGGAAAAAAAAAAATTAAAACAATAAAACCCAGAAATCCAGGCCCCAGACAAAGCAACCTTAACTTTGAGATGTAATCTGCTTCGCTACCACTGAACAGCCCCTCCCACAGAGCTCTGCTCTTCCCCATAAAACAATAATGAAAAAATAGTCCACAGAACCCACTGATGTCTGCTCGATCTGAGATGACAGTACCACCTTTGCCTCAACAGTCTGAGCAGATCCACATATTAACCAGAGACTCTTACTGCTCTTCCACCGACCCCTGACTCTACGCCCCGGGCAGGGCAGCTCCGAGCCAAACGCGCACAAGCACAGACCAACACTACACAAAACACAACAAACAACACACCTCAAAGGTAAGAAAAAAATCTCAGCGAGAAGAATGACACATGCTCGCAAGATGCCATCGTGCAAGAAGACCCATAGGACCATGGTGATGACATGAGGATGTTCGAGGGAAATCCCAGAAACTAACTGTAGAACGTCATGGCCCGGGAAAAGAAGTGACTCTAAGAACCGAGATGATGTATGTACAGGAAGCCGGGCTTCCAGACCTAAGAATGTAAGGATGCGGGGAAGAAGTTCCGCTCCCTAGAAACAGATGGCTACAAAGCAGAGCTGCTCAGGCGATCAGGACCAAGGCTGCAAATAAGAACCATCCAGAAGCTTCTGTGACTCAAGACCGATCCACGCTTTAGGCTTGTAACGCAAGAAAAGCAGCACCCGAGCATGCCAAGGTTCATGCCGTACTCCTTAAGCATAAAGAGGACAGCAAGACCCAAAAAAGGTCGAAGACACAGAAGACGGACCACACAAACAACACAACAACAGGCATGGGCTGGAACTGCCCTGCCTGCGACACACCGGTGTTGTGCTTAAGAGTAAACCTGCTTCCTTTACCTGCCCGTGGGGACTGCTCCAGGACAGCCCTCTGCCCTTCCCTAACTTTAATACCCTTTTCTGCAACTGTCTACGTTGGCCCCTCAACTTAGCTTTCAGGGATGATTCAGAAAACGAACGGTTACAGGTTGTTAGTGCGGTACAGGTTGTTAGTGCGGATGTAATACAGCCTGGGAAAGAACAAAAGCTCGGAGCCCCAGCATTCCAAGATAAAGAAATGGCCTTGTGTATAAGATAACGGGAGCAGCTGCATGCTAAGGAGGTGCTGAGGAGGAACCTAACTGTCTGGGAAAGGTGTCCATCTGGTCAGGACAGGGGAGGAGATTTTTGATAATGAGTTCTTAGAAATAATTAGAATAGTAACGCTTTTAATTATGATAACCTGCCCACCTTAATGAATATGTATGCTTTTCACCATCAATGGACGCTTGCTTCACAAACCAGTGTGCAAGTTTGGTGGAGAAATCCCCCTTGCACCCAGCGCTGCAATAAACATACCTGCTTTATAACTCTCTGCGAGTTGTAAGGTTTGTTTCCGCGCGTCAATTTGGCACCCCAGATGGGACCCCCTCTGTCCGGCTGCGGGACCTGCTGAGGACGGGACTCCTCTGGGCGCCCCCGAGATTTCTCGGAAGGACTCCCCAACTCATCCAGATCACCGCAGGGACAGACAATGACCATCTCCTGCGGACCAGGTATGTTCAAGGTTTCTTAGGGGGGGACCTGTAAGTCGTGAGGAGACGTCCTATGCGTGGTAAAGAGTCGGTGTACTCGCCCCGGGGTATGCTCAAGCTTGGGCTAATGGTGAGGGATCCCTGGGTTTTGGGTTTTGTGTTAGTGTGTGGAATTGTAATATTGTTGATTATTTGTTGTATTTGTCATAAGGTACCCCTACCGTGTTATTGTCTGTAATTGTTGTATGAGTGAACTGAGTGATTGAGACGTGGCATAGCTGCGGAGCGAGTGCAGAGTTCTGATCCACGGTTCCGTGTCCTCCGCAAGGAGAGCGGCCGGAGACGAACGAAGCGTATGACAGACCGTACAGAAGCATTGTGTGAATCTAATATTGAGAATATTAAGTGGCAGTGTCTTGGACATTCGGATAACGTTTGTGATCCTATTTTTGTCTTAAAGTGCTTTGCTTGTAATACGGAGGTTTGGGTAGATCGGGAGGACGATTTTTGGTGTTCACAGTGTGGTAGCTGGACTGAGTGGGAAAAGATCGAGCGGGCGGGAGAGTTGAAACAAGTCATCTGTGGAGACATAGCCTACCCCTGGAGATAAAGGTAGCGGCAGCGGGGGGGGTAACACCTAAGTGACACACGGAGATCAGGATCGCCTCTGAACTAAGGGGGTAAGGAGGACATAAAATGGGCAATAATCAAGGGGGTGAGATACTGAAAAAGAGTCCCCTAGCGTGTATTTTAGCACACTGGAAGGAGATCGGGGGCTCACCAGGTGGCAGCGTGGACAAGAAAACCTTAATTAAATATTGTAATCAATGGTGGCCCCTTTACAAATTAGACGATCAGGAGAAATGGCCCTTAATGGGACTCTTAATTACAATACTATACTACAATTAATGCTGTTCTTTAGAAGGGAAGTAAAGCGGGATGAAGTCATATATGCGGATATGTTTTTCACCCTTTGGAACCACCCAGAGTACCAACAGGACTGCGGGCTATTACCTCCACAAGACCCGATGGTACTAGCCTTAGAGAAAGAAAGAAGAGGAGAAATGAAAGGTAATATAAAAAGATGTTGTTCAGCCTGTAGCATAGGGCAGAGATGCACAAAGCCTGAAAAGATTCGGGATCTTAAAGAAGACGATTTTCTTGACACTTACTTACCACCGGTTAGAGCAATAGAAGACCGTTGGGAGGGGGTAAGGGTTCCTCAAGAAGATAGAGAAACTGAAGCTGATTCCAAAACTGAAGCCAAAACCCCACCTGACAGCCCTGTATCGTCCCGTACTCGGAAAAGGACAGAACAAGCAGCGATTCAAGCACCCTTAAGGGAAGCTGTGGGTCCAGACGGACTACCCATAATGATAAAAGTCCCTTTTTCCTCATTTGATTTAGAAACCTGGACAAGTGTGGCAAAGAATTATCGGAATGATCCTGTAAGGCTTACTAGACATTTTCAGTTTCTGGTAAAGCAGCATAACCCTGACTGGAGTGATATCCAGTTATTATTAGATCACCTAACAGAAACTGAGAAACAACTGGTTTTAAAAACTGCTCACAATATAGCCACGGACCAACTGAAAGATTCAGGAAGGGACATTAAAGAACACTTCCCCTTGCAGAACCCTCACTGGAACCCAAACAGGAGCATTCACTCAGAGGCGCTAGAAACTTACAGAGATTGGATTATAACAGGGATGGAGAGGGCTATCCCGAAAGCCATTAACTGGTCAATGCTGTGTGCTGTAAGACGAGGGCCGAAGGAGAGTGCCTCAGAGTTTCTGGATAAATTACGAGATGCAATGAGACGCTACACCCCCTCGGACCCTGGATCAGAGATAGGAATCCAGCAGTTAGTGTCTCTCTTTTTAGGGCAGTCTGCCAACGATATCCGGAGGAAGCTGCAAAAACTGAGAACAACCGACAGCAGAAATCTAGAGACTCTGTTAGATGAGGCATGGAGAGTGTTTAACAACCGGGAGGAGGAGGATAAGAAAAGGGACAGACGGGCACTGGTGGTAGCAATACATGGGAGGGGGGAAACAAAAGCAGGGAATTTTAGGAAACCATTAGAAAGAGACCGCAGATGCCCTCGGGCAAGACCACCGAAAGGGCCGCAGCCCTGATGTCAGCAGGCTCTACAGCGATGCCATAAGAGTCAAATGTAATGGCCCCCTACAAGAAGCTTCTGTCAAAACGGAGAGGATGTACGTGCCAGAAGCCCGACTTCAGGACCTGGGAACGTAAGGATGCAGGGAAGAAACACCAGTCCCCAAAAGCGGATGCCTAGAGAACAGAGCTGATCACGCAGCCGGGAACGACGACGCAAAGAGAGAGGACCGTCCAGAAACATCCGAGAGGCAAGTCCGATCCGCGCTTTAAGATTGATATGCAAGAAAAGAAGGGCACGATGCCGATGAGGACAGGCGTTCCAGACCCTACGGGGAATGCCCGAGGCGCCTGCCGTGACCCTTGAGGGCAAAGAGCCACAAGGACATCAAGACCCGAGGAAAGTCTAAGACACAGGAGACAGACCACACAAGCTACACAACAGACACCGGCCGGAACTGCCCTGCCCAGCACACAATGGCTTCGGACTGAAGAGGAACCCATTTCCTTCACCTAGCCAGAGGGCACTGCTCCGGGACAGCCCCTTCCCCTACTCTGACTTTAAAAACCCTCCCTGCAACACCCAACCTTGTCCCTTCCCTCGCCCGAACAACCGCCAGCACCAAACCCTCGAGTTAGCTTTCCGAGGGCCAGGGGTCTGAAGCCATCCTCCACGAGGAAAACCAGTCAGCCAACGGGATCCGTCCTGCAGTCACTAGGCTCCTCTTCATCATCTGGGGAAAAAAACCAAACCACAAACAACCCAAAAGGAAAGAAGGAACCACCCATTCCATAAACAACAGGGAGCATCACAAGGGTCAACACGGACCTTTCTGGCAACATCCCCCTCCTCAGATGCGCTGTGTCATTCTGCTCACCTGCTCCGCACAGATTCCAGAGTTGGGCTCATCAGCAGTCACTGTTTCTGGTGACTAAGAGACCAAAAGACACAAAACCACCATTGAACGTGCAAGAAATGACCAGCCCCGTGTGCCTCCTCTCTACGACCCGGCTCACCTGAAATGCTCATCCCCTTCCAAAGGCAGCCTGCGCAGCACCTGCAAAACCAGAGAGAAACACTTGACCGGGCTGCCACCTAATGCTCAGAGCCACCAGGCACGTCTTCCTTCTAACACCCGACAGCTTCAAAGCCCCTCCTACAATTGCCCACCTTGTCTCCTCCCCGCCCCTCCCCGGCCCCGGTCCCTCCACTTAGCTCTCACGGGGCAGAGGGTCCGCACCCGTCCTCGACGCAAAACCACCGACCCGCATCGGCTAGGCGGGAGGTTCCTGCAGTCGCCGGGGTCCTCTTCACCATCTGCAATAAACACACACAATGCACAAAACGGGGTCGGCAGCGGGCGTCGCACCCGTCAACGCCGATCTCTTCTGCAAAACCCCCTCCTCGAAAGCACCACGGGCTCTCCGCTCACCCGCTCCGCACAGATTCCAAAATAGGATGCTGCGGCGGTCATCGCTTTTGGCGCCTAGGATGCTGAGGGAAATAAAATTACTATTGTGCTGGACAACACTGATCAGGCAAATCAACGTGCTAACCACAGACTCTTTTTCCTGTTCCACCTACCCCTGACTCTACACCCCCGGGCAGGGCAGCTCCACGCCGAACACACCCCTGTGCTGCCCAACACCACACGACACAGTAGACAAGGCAACTCCAAGATCAGACGACAGTCTGAACAAGAAGAATCGCCTCCGGACCACAGATGCCCTCGGGCAATAGGACCAAAAAGACATCAGAACTGACTTGAGGAGGAAGCAAGGTGTGGTCATACGAGAGTCAAATGTAATGGCCCATTACAAGAAGTTGCTGTCAAAACCAAGAGGATGTACGTGCAAGAACTTGGGCTTAAACACCTAGGAACATTAGGATGCAGGGAAGAAATCCCAGTCCCGGAAAAGAGATGCCTAGAAAACACAGCGGCTCATGCAGCCGGGAATGA
Organism: Numenius arquata; assembly: GCF_964106895.1. Taxonomy (NCBI): domain Eukaryota; kingdom Metazoa; phylum Chordata; class Aves; order Charadriiformes; family Scolopacidae; genus Numenius; species Numenius arquata. The sequence continues at coordinate 129,416 of NW_027414052.1, read as the reverse complement.
TGCCACGTTCTGAATGATGTCCAGAAACGTCCGAGATGCAAGTCCAATGCGCGCTTCAAGATTCTTATGCAAGAAAAGAAGGGCACGATGCCGACGACTGCGGGCGTTCCAGACTCTACGGGTGGTGGCTGAGGCGCCAGCCATGCCCTTGAGCGCAAAGAGCAACGAGGACATCAAGACCTGAGGAAAGTCTAAGATACAAGAGACAGACCACACAAAACACACAACAGACACCGGCCGGAACTGCCCTGCCCGGCACACGCCGGCTTTGTGCTGAAATGAAATCCATTCCCTTTACCTAGCCAAAGGGGACTGCTCCGGGACGGCCCCCTGCCCCGCTCTGACTTTAAAACCCCTCCCTGCAACTCCCAACCTTGTCCCTTCCCTCCCTCAAACTATCTCCAGTGCCAAACCCTCAACTTAGCTTTCCGAGGGCCAGGGGTCTGAAGCCGTCCTCCACGAGGAAAACCACAGTCAGCCAACGGGATCGGTCCTGCAGTCACTAGGCTCCTCTTATAAGAGCATATATTTTCGTCTGGGGGAAAAAAAAAAAAAAAAGCAACACATACTAAGAGAAAGAAGGAACAACCCATTACACTAACAACAGTGAGCATCATAATGGTCAACATGGACCTTTCCTGCAACATCCCCCTCCTCAGATACGCCGTGGCTTTCTGCTTGCCTGCTCCGCATGGACTCCAGAGTTGGGCTCATCAGCAGTCACTCTTTGTGGTGCCTAAGAGACCAAAAGACACAAAACCACCATTGAATGTGCAAGAAATCACCAGCCCCAGCCACCTCCTCCCTACTACCCCGAGCTCACCTCAAATGCTCATCCCGTTCCAAAGGCAGCCTGCGCAGCACCTGCAAAACCAGAGAGAAACACTTCACCGAGCTGCCACCTAATGCTCAGAGCCACCAGGCACGTCTTCCTTCTAACACCCGACAGCTTCAAAGCCCCTCCTACAATTGCCAACCTTGTCTCCTCCCCGCCCCTCCCCGGCCCCGGTCCCTCCACTTAGCTCTCACGGGGCAGAGGGTCCGCACCCGTCCTCGACGCAAAACCGCCGACCCGCATCGGCGAGCCGGGAGGTTCCTGCAGTCGCCGGGGTCCTCTTCACCATCTGCAATAAAAACACACAATGCACAAAACGGGGTCGGCAGCCGGCGTCGCACCCATCAACGCCGATCTCTTCCGCAAAACCCCCTCCTCGAAAGCACCACGGGCTCTCCGCTCACCTGCTCCGCACAGATTCCGAAATGGGATGCTGCGGTGGGCATCGCTTTTGGCGCCTAGGATGCCAAGAGAAATAAAGTCACTGTTGTGCCGGAGAACACAGATGCGGGCCAATCAATGTGTTAACCGTAGACTCTTATTGCTGTTCCACCTACCCCTGACTCTACACCCCCGGGCAGGGCAGCTCCATGCCAAACGCAACCCTGTGCGACCCAACACCACACAACACAGTAGACAATGGACTCAAAGATCAGACAACAGTCTGAACAAGAAGAATCACTTCCAGACCAGAGATGCCCTCAGGCAAGAAGATCAAAAGGATAGCAGAACTGACATGAGGAGGAGGCAAGGTGTGGTCATAAGAGAGTCAAATGTTATGGCCCATTACAAGAAGGTCGTGTCAAAACAGAGAGGATGTATGCACAAGAAGCCTGGCGTCAAGACGTGGGAGCGCACCAGAAACGGGCAAGCGCACCAGAAACGGGCAATTTTCTGCTATATACACTGCTGAACCTTACCTGTTCTTTAAGGTTTTACCTCAGACCACTCATCTCTGATCCTCTCAATGCCCAAACAGCCCCATCCCCAACAGATGAGCCACTCCAGAGATGCAGTTCACTGAGAGCTCAGCAGAGACCCAGCGCCACAGAAGACCCAGAGCAGAAGGAGCTCCCTTTGCAGGGGCTGGGGCTTATATACCCAGGGCCCCGCCTGCCTCCCCGGGCCCCGCCCATCTTCCCTCAAACACAGGAGGTGCTCCTCACTGGGGGTAACGAGATTTGCTCTGTGACTGCAGCTGTGTCTGCTGTGTCAGCAATGAGACCGGGTAGGTAATTACACCTAGTTTTTCTGGGGTGTAGATTGAGATAGATGTCTGTCCTGGCTTGAGGGAAAACAGAACTAATTTTCTGTTTGGTAATTTTACCTTTTTAGCTGGGCCTCTTCTAACTAACTAAACTCTGAAATTAACAGCATATTGTTCAGAATACGTTCACACTCACAGTGATCAGACCTGATTGTACCAAGGAATGGTGAGCAGAGAGGCCCTTGCTTATACTAATTGCTGTAACAACCCAGGTCAGGTAAATTTGTTATTTGCCCCATTGGAAGCAGAAAAAGTGTTGAGGGGTCGCACCTGTAGGGAGGAGCGGACAGCACAGGTGACCCAAAGCTGACCAACAGGGTATTCCGTCCCATCTGCATCGTGCTCGGAATAAAACCTGAGGGATCAAAGTGTTCTCTTTCTACCTTCGATGGCCGACATCCGAGGAGCACCCTGTCTCTTCCTCTGCCTTTGATCCCGATCCGAGCATGCCTGACTCCAGATCTGGAATTCGGCTCCTGTCGGATCCTGTCCTCTCCTACTACCCTGAGCTCACCTCAAATGCTCATCCCCTTCCAAAGGTAGCCTGTGCAACACCTGCAAAACCAGAGTGAAACACTTCACTGAGCTGCCACCTAATGCTCAGAGCCACCAGGCACACCTGCTTTGTAACACCAGACAACTTCAAAACCCCTCCTACGATTGCCAAACTTGTCTCCTCCTCCCAAGCCCTCCCCAGCCCCAGCCCCTCCACTTAGCTTTCCACAAGACAGAGGTTCCGCATCCGTCCTCGACACAAAACTGCCGACCCGCATCGGCTAGCCAGGAGGTTCCTGCAGTTGCCGGGGTCCTCTTCACCATCTGCAACAAAAACACACAATGCACAAAACTGGGTCAGCAGCCGGCGTCACACCAGTCAACGCCCATCTCTTCCGCAAAACCCCCTCCTCGAAAGCACCATGGGCTCTCCGCTCACCTGCTCCGCACAGATTCCAAAATGGGATGCTGTGGCGGTCATCGCTTTTGGCGCCTAGGATGCCAAGAGAAATAAAGTCACCGTTGTGACTTTACAGCCCCGGGCATGGTAGCTCCAGGCCAAATGAACTGTGCAGTCCAACACCACACGACACGGTAGACAATCCAAGTCAGACATCCTGCATTGCCAGCAAAAATTGGAGAAAAGTGAAAGACAGGTGCTTTTGAGGCTGGAGTGGCCAGCAAAGCCCGCAGCCCCCAAGTCTGGGCGGCAATGCGTGCAGTTCCCAGAGAGGTTGGAAAAAAGCCCTAGTTGTTCTCGCTGGCACCTTGGGTGCGCGAGCCACCCCCGGCCGTTCGGCCCTTTTGGAGCCCGGTGCCGGGAAAAAATGCCAAAAAGTGAAAGACAGGTGCTTTTGAGGCTGAAGTGGCCAGCAAAGCCCGCAGCCCCCAAGTCTGGGCGGCAATGCGTGCAGTTCCCAGAGAGGTTCGAAAAAAGCCCTAGTTGTTCTCGCTGGCACCTTGGGTGCAGACTCCAGAGTTGGGCTCATCAGCAGTCACTGTTTCTGGTGCCTAAGAGACCAAAAGACACAAAACCACCATCGAACGTGCAAGATATCAGCAGCCTCCTCCTCCCTACTACCCGGAGCTCACCTCAAATGCTCATCCCGTTCCAAAGGCAGCCTGCGCAGCACCTGCAAAACCGAGAGAAACACTTCACTGAGCTGCCACCTAATGCTCAGAGCCACCAGGCACACCTGCTTTGTAAGACCAGACAACTTCAAAATCCCTCCTACGATTGCCAGCCTTGTCCCCTCCTCCCAAGCCCTCCCCGGCCCCTCCACTTAGCTTTCCTCAAGACAGAGGTTCCGCATCTGTCCTCGACACAAAACTGCCGACCCGCATCGGCTAGCCGGGAGGTTCCTGCAGTTGCCGGGGTCCTCTTTGCCATCTGCAACTAAAACACACAATGCACAAAACGGGGTCGGCAGCGGGCGTCGCACCCGTCAACGCCCATCTCTTCCACAAAACCCACTCCTTGAAAGCACCGTGGGCTCTCCGCTCACCTGCTCCGCACAGATTCCAAAATAGGATGCTGCGGTGGGCATCGCTTTTGGCGCCTAAGATGCTGAGGGAAATAAAATTACTATTGTGCTGGACAACACTGATCAGGCAAATCAACGTGCTAACCACAGACTCTTATTCCTGTTCCACCTACCCCTGACTCTACACCCCCGGGCAGGGCAGCTCCACGCAGAACACACCCCTGTGCGGCCCAACACCACACAACACGGTAGACAATGCAACTCCAAGATCAGACGACAGTCTGAACAAGAAGAATCGCCTCCGGACGAGAGATGCCCTCGGGCAAGAGGACCAAAAAGACATCAGAACTGACTTGAGGAGGAAGCAAGGTGTGGTCATAGCTGAGTCAAATGTAATGGCCCATTACAATTAGTTGCTGTCAAAACCAAGAGGATGTACGTGCAAGAACTTGGGCTTAAACACCTAGGAACATTAGGATGCAGGGAAGAAATCCCAGTCCCTGAAAACAGATGCCTAGAAAACACAGTGGCTCATGCAGCCGGGAATGATGCCACGTTCTGAATGACGTCCAGAAACATCCAAGATGCAAGTCCAATGCGCGCTTCAAGGTTCTTATGCAAGGAAAGAAGGACACGATGCCGACGACTGCGGGCGTTCCAGACCCTACGGGTGGTGGCTGAGGTGCCAGCCATGCCCTTGAGCGCAAAGAGCAACGAGGACATCAAGACCTGAGAAAAGTCTAAGATACAGGAGACAGACCACACAAAACACACAACAGACACCGGCCGGAACTGCCCTGCCCGGCACACGCCGGCTTTGTGCTGAAATGAAATCCATTCCCTTTACCTAGCCAAAGGGGACTGCTCCGGGACGGCCCCCTGCCCCGCTCTGACTTTAAAACCCCTCCCTGCAACTCCCAACCTTGTCCCTTCCCTCCCTCAAACTATCTCCAGTGCCAAACCCTCAACTTAGCTTTCAGAGGGCCAGGGGTCTGAAGCCGTCCTCCACAGTCAGCCAACGGGATCGGTCCTGCAGTCACTAGGCTCCTCTTATAAGAGCGTATATTTTCGTCTGGGGAAAAAAAAAAAAAAAAAAAGCAACACATACTAAGAGAAAGAAGGAACAACCCATTACACTAACAACAGTGAGCATCATAATGGTCAACATGGACCTTTCCTGCAACATCCCCCTCCTCAGATACGCCGTGGCTTTCTGCTTGCCTGCTCCGCATGGACTCCAGAGTTGGGCTCATCAGCAGTCACTCTTTGTGGTGCCTAAGAGACCAAAAGACACAAAACCACCATTGAATGTGCAAGAAATCACCAGCCCCAGCCCCAACTCCTCCCTACTACCCCGAGCTCACCTCAAATGCTCATCCCGTTCCAAAGGCAGCCTGCGCAGCACCTGCAAAACCAGAGAGAAACACTTCACCGAGCTGCCACCTAATGCTCAGAGCCACCAGGCACGTCTTCCTTCTAACACCCGACAGCTTCAAAGCCCCTCCTACAATTGCCAACCTTGTCTCCTCCCCGCCCCTCCCCGGCCCCGGTCCCTCCACTTAGCTCTCACGGGGCAGAGGGTCCGCACCCGTCCTCGACGCAAAACCGCCGACCCGCATCGGCGAGCCGGGAGGTTCCTGCAGTCGCTGGGGTCCTCTTCACCATCTGCAATAAAAACACACAATGCACAAAACGGGGTCGGCAGCCGGCGTCGCACCCATCAACGCCGATCTCTTCCGCAAAACCCCCTCCTCGAAAGCACCACGGGCTCTCCGCTCACCTGCTCCGCACAGATTCCGAAATGGGATGCTGCGGTGGGCATCGCTTTTGGCGCCTAGGATGCCAAGAGAAATAAAGTCACTGTTGTGCCGGAGAACACAGATGCGGGCCAATCAATGTGTTAACCGTAGACTCTTATTGCTGTTCCACCTACCCCTGACTCTACACCCCCGGGCAGGGCAGCTCCATGCCAAACGCAACCCTGTGCGACCCAACACCACACAACACAGTAGACAATGGACTCAAAGATCAGACAACAGTCTGAACAAGAAGAATCACTTCCAGACCAGAGATGCCCTCAGGCAAGAAGATCAAAAGGATAGCAGAACTGACATGAGGAGGAGGCAAGGTGTGGTCATAAGAGAGTCAAATGTTATGGCCCATTACAAGAAGGTCGTGTCAAAACAGAGAGGATGTATGCACAAGAAGCCTGGCGTCAAGACGTGGGAGCGCACCAGAAACGGGCAAGCGCACCAGAAACGGGCAATTTTCTGCTATATACACTGCTGAACCTTACCTGTTCTTTAAGGTTTTACCTCAGACCACTCATCTCTGATCCTCTCAATGCCCAAACAGCCCCATCCCCAACAGATGAGCCACTCCAGAGATGCAGTTCACTGAGAGCTCAGCAGAGACCCAGCGCCACAGAAGACCCAGAGCAGAAGGAGCTCCCTTTGCAGGGGCTGGGGCTTATATACCCAGGGCCCCGCCTGCCTCCCCGGGCCCCGCCCATCTTCCCTCAAACACAGGAGGTGCTCCTCACTGGGGGTAACGAGATCTGCTCTGTGACTGCAGCTGCGTCTGCTGTGTCAGCAATGAGACCGGGTAGGTAATTACACCTAGTTTTTCTGGGGTGTAGATTGAGATAGATGTCTGTCCTGGCTTGAGGGAAAACAGAACTAATTTTCTGTTTGGTAATTTTACCTTTTTAGCTGGGCCTCTTCTAACTAACTAAACTCTGAAATTAACAGCATATTGTTCAGAATACGTTCACACTCACAGTGATCAGACCTGATTGTACCAAGGAATGGTGAGCAGAGAGGCCCTTGCTTATACTAATTGCTGTAACAACCCAGGTCAGGTAAATTTGTTATTTGCCCCATTGGAAGCAGAAAAAGTGTTGAGGGGTCGCACCTGTAGGGAGGAGCGGACAGCACAGGTGACCCAAAGCTGACCAACAGGGTATTCCGTCCCATCTGCATCGTGCTCGGAATAAAACCTGAGGGATCAAAGTGTTCTCTTTCTACCTTCGATGGCCGACATCCGAGGAGCACCCTGTCTCTTCCTCTGCCTTTGATCCCGATCCGAGCATGCCTGGCTCCAGATCTGGAATTCGGCTCCTGTCGGATCCTGTCCTCTCCTACTACCCTGAGCTCACCTCAAATGCTCATCCCCTTCCAAAGGCAGCCTGCGCAACACCTGCAAAACCAGAGTGAAACACTTCACTGAGCTGCCACCTAATGCTCAGAGCCACCAGGCACACCTGCTTTGTAACACCAGACAACTTCAAAACCCCTCCTACGATTGCCAAACTTGTCTCCTCCTCCCAAGCCCTCCCCAGCCCCAGCCCCTCCACTTAGCTTTCCACAAGACAGAGGTTCCGCATCCGTCCTCGACACAAAACTGCCGACCCGCATCGGCTAGCCAGGAGGTTCCTGCAGTTGCCGGGGTCCTCTTCACCATCTGCAACAAAAACACACAATGCACAAAACTGGGTCAGCAGCCGGCGTCACACCAGTCAACGCCCATCTCTTCCGCAAAACCCCATCCTCGAAAGCACCATGGGCTCTCCGCTCACCTACTCCGCACAGATTCCAAAATGGGATGCTGTGGCGGTCATCGCTTTTGGCGCCTAGGATGCCAAGAGAAATAAAGTCACCGTTGTGACTTTACAGCCCCGGGCATGGTAGCTCCAGGCCAAATGAACTGTGCAGTCCAACACCACACGACACGGTAGACAATCCAAGTCAGACATCCTGCATTGCCAGCAAAAATTGGAGAAAAGTGAAAGACAGGTGCTTTTGAGGCTGGAGTGGCCAGCAAAGCCCGCAGCCCCCAAGTCTGGGCGGCAATGCGTGCAGTTCCCAGAGAGGTTCGAAAAAAGCCCTAGTTGTTCTCGCTGTCACCTCGGGTGCGGGAGCCACCCCCGGCCGTTCGGCCCTTTTGGAGCCCGGTGCCGGGAAAAAATGCCAAAAAGTGAAAGACAGGTGCTTTTGATGCTGGAGTGGCCAGCAAAGCCCGCAGACCCCAAGTCTGGGCGGCAATGCGTGCAGTTCCCAGAGAGGTTCGAAAAAAGCCCTAGTTGTTCTCGCTGGCACCTCGGGTGCGGGAGCCACCCCCGGCCGTTCGGCCCTTTTGGAGCCCGGTGCCGGGAAAAAATGCCAAAAAGTGAAAGACAGGTGCTTTTGAGGCTGGAGTGGCCAGCAAAGCCCGCAGACCCCAAGTCTGGGCGGCAATGCGTGCAGTTCCCAGAGAGGTTCGAAAAAAGCCCTAGTTGTTCTCGCTGGCACCTTGGGTGCGGGAGCCACCCCCGGCCGTTCGGCCCTTTTGGAGCCCGGTGCCGGGAAAAAATGCAAAAAAGTGAAGGACAGGTGCTTTTGAGGCTGGAGTGGCCAGCAAAGCCCGCAGCCCCCAAGTCTGGGCGGCAATGCGTGCAGTTCCCAGAGAGGTTCGAAAAAAGCCCTAGTTGTTCTCGCTGGCAGCTCGGGTGCGGGAGCCACCCCCGGCCGTTCGGCCCTTTTGGAGCCTGGTGCCGGGAAAAAATGCCAAAAAGTGAAGGACAGGTGCTTTTGAGGCTGGAGTGGCCAGCAAAGCCCGCAGCCCCCAAGTCTGGGCGGCAATGCGTGCAGTTCCCAGAGAGGTTCGAAAAAAGCCCTAGTTGTTCTCGCTGGCACCTTGGGTGCGGGAGCCACCCCCGGCCGTTCGGCCCTTTTGGAGCCCGGTGCCGGGAAAAAATCCCAAAATTGAAAGACAGGTGCTTTTGAGGCTGGAGTGGCCAGCAAAGCCCGCAGACCCCAAGTCTGGGCGGCAATGCATGCAGTTCCCAGAGAGGTTCGAAAAAAGCCCTACTTGTTCTCGCTGGCACCTTGGGTGCGGGAGCCACCCCCGGCCGTTCGGCCCTTTTGGAGCCCGGTGCCAGGAAAAAATGCCAAAAAGGGAAAGACAGGTGCTTTTGAGGCTGGAGTGGCCAGCAAAGCCCGCAGCCCCCAAGTCTGGGCGGCAATGTGTGCAGTTCCCAGAGAGGTTCGAAAAAAGCCCTAGTTGTTCTCGCTGGCACCTTGGGTGCGCGAGCCACCCCCGGCCGTTCGGCCCTTTTGGAGCCCGGTGCCGGGAAAAAATGCAAAAAAGTGAAGGACAGGTGCTTTTGAGGCTGGAGTGGCCAGCAAAGCCCGCAGCCCCCAAGTCTGGGCGGCAATGCGTGCAGTTCCCAGTGAGGTTCGAAAAAAGCCCTAGTTGTTCTCGCTGGCACCTTGGGTGCGGGAGCCACCCCCGGCCGTTTGGCCCTTTTGGAGCCCGGTGCCGGGAAAAAATGCCAAAAAGTGAAAGACAGGTGCTTTTGAGGCTGGAGTGGCCAGCAAAGCCCGCAGCCCCCAAGTCTGGGCGGCAATGCGTGCAGTTCCCAGAGAGGTTGGAAAAAAGCCCTAGTTGTTCTCGCTGGCACCTTGGGTGCGGGAGCCACCCCCGGCCGTTCGGCCCTTTTGGAGCCCGGTGCCGGGAAAAAATGCCAAAAAGTGAAGGACAGGTGCTTTTGAGGCTGGAGTGGCCAGCAAAGCCCGCAGCCCCCAAGTCTGGGCGGCAATGCGTGCAGTTCCCAGAGAGGTTCGAAAAAAGCCCTAGTTGTTCTCGCTGGCACCTTGGGTGCGGGAGCCACCCCCGGCCGTTCGGCCCTTTTGGAGCCCGGTGCCGGGAAAAAATGCCAAAAAGTGAAAGACAGGTGCTTTTGAGGCTGGAGTGGCCAGCAAAGCCCGCAGCCCCCAAGTCTGGGCCGCAATGCGTGCAGTTCCCAGAGAGGTTCGAAAAAAGCCCTAGTTGTTCTCGCTGGCACCTTGGGTGCGGGAGCCACCCCCGGCCGTTTGGCCCTTTTGGAGCCCGGTGCCGGGAAAAAATGCCAAAAAGTGAAAGACAGGTGCTTTTGAGGCTGGAGTGGCCAGCAAAGCCCGCAGCCCCCAAGTCTGGGCGGCAATGCGTGCAGTTCCCAGAGAGGTTGGAAAAAAGCCCTAGTTGTTCTCGCTGGCACCTTGGGTGCGGGAGCCACCCCCGGCCGTTCGGCCCTTTTGGAGCCCGGTGCCGGGAAAAAATGCCAAAAAGTGAAGGACAGGTGCTTTTGAGGCTGGAGTGGCCAGCAAAGCCCGCAGCCCCCAAGTCTGGGCGGCAATGCGTGCAGTTCCCAGAGAGGTTCGAAAAAAGCCCTAGTTGTTCTCGCTGGCACCTTGGGTGCGGGAGCCACCCCCGGCCGTTCGGCCCTTTTGGAGCCCGGTGCCGGGAAAAAATGCCAAAAAGTGAAAGACAGGTGCTTTTGAGGCTGGAGTGGCCAGCAAAGCCCGCAGCCCCCAAGTCTGGGCGGCAATGCGTGCAGTTCCCAGAGAGGTTCGAAAAAAGCCCTAGTTGTTCTCGCTGGCACCTTGGGTGCGGGAGCCACCCCCGGCCGTTCGGCCCTTTTGGAGCTCGGTGCCGGGAAAAAATGCCAAAAAGTGAAAGACAGGTGCTTTTGAGGCTGGAGTGGCCAGCAAAGCCCGCAGCCCCCAAGTCTGGGCGGCAATGCGTGCAGTTCCCAGAGAGGTTCGAAAAAAGCCCTAGTTGTTCTCGCTGGCACCTCGGGTGCGGGAGCCACCCCCGGCCGTTCGGCCCTTTTGGAGCCCGGTGCCGGGAAAAAATGCCAAAAAGTGAAAGACAGGTGCTTTTGAGGCTGGAGTGGCCAGCAAAGCCCGCAGCCCCCAAGTCTGGGCGGCAATGCGTGCAGTTCCCAGAGAGGTTCGAAAAAAGCCCTAGTTGTTCTCGCTGGCACCTTGGGTGCGGGAGCCAGCCCCGGCCGTTCGGCCCTTTTGGAGCCCGGTGCCGGGAAAAAATCCCAAAATTGAAAGACAGGTGCTTTTGAGGCTGGAGTGGCCAGCAAAGCCCGCAGACCCCAAGTCTGGGCGGCAATGCATGCAGTTCCCAGAGAGGTTCGAAAAAAGCCCTAGTTGTTCTCACTGGCACCTTGGGTGCGCGAGCCACCCCCGGCCGTTCGGCCCTTTTGGAGCCCGGTGCCGGGAAAAAATGCCAAAAAGTGAAGGACAGGTGCTTTTGAGGCTGGAGTGGCCAGCAAAGCCCGCAGCCCCCAAGTCTGGGCGGCAATGCGTGCAGTTCCCAGAGAGGTTCGAAAAAAGCCCTAGTTGTTCTCGCTGGCACCTTGGGTGCGGGAGCCAGCCCCGGCCGTTCGGCCCTTTTGGAGCCCGGTGCCGGGAAAAAATGCCAAAAAGTGAAAGACAGGTGCTTTTGAGGCTGGAGTGGCCAGCAAAGCCCGCAGACCCCAAGTCTGGGCGGCAATGCGTGCAGTTCCCAGAGAGGTTCGAAAAAAGCCCTAGTTGTTCTCGCTGGCAGCTCGGGTGCGGGAGCCACCCCCGGCCGTTCGGCCCTTTTGGAGCCCGGTGCCAGGAAAAAATGCCAAAAAGGGAAAGACAGGTGCTTTTGAGGCTGGAGTGGCCAGCAAAGCCCGCAGCCCCCAAGTCTGGGCGGCAATGCGTGCAGTTCCCAGAGAGGTTCGAAAAAAGCCCTAGTTGTTCTCGCTGGCAGCTTGGGTGCGGGAGCCACCCCCGGCCGTTCGGCCCTTTTGGAGCCCGGTGCCGGGAAAAAATGCCAAAAAGTGAAAGACAGGTGCTTTTGAGGCTGGAGTGGCCAGCAAAGCCCGCAGCCCCCAAGTCTGGGCGGCAATGCGTGCAGTTCCCAGAGAGGTTCGAAAAAAGCCCTAGTTGTTCTCGCTGGCACCTCGGGTGCGGGAGCCACCCCCGGCCGTTCGGCCCTTTTGGAGCCCGGTGCCGGGAAAAAATGCAAAAAAGTGAAGGACAGGTGCTTTTGAGGCTGGAGTGGCCAGCAAAGCCCGCAGCCCCCAAGTCTGGGCGGCAATGCGTGCAGTTCCCAGAGAGGTTCGAAAAAAGCCCTAGTTGTTCTCGCTGGCACCTTGGGTGTGGGAGCCACCCCCGGCCGTTCGGCCCTTTTGGAGCCCGGTGCCGGGAAAAAAATGCAAAAAAGTGAAGGACAGGTGCTTTTGAGGCTGGAGTGGCCAGCAAAGCCCGCAGCCCCCAAGTCTGGGCCGCAATGCGTGCAGTTCCCAGAGAGGTTCGAAAAAAGCCCTAGTTGTTCTCGCTGGCACCTTGGGTGCGGGAGCCACCCCCGGCCGTTCGGCCCTTTTGGAGCTCGGTGCCGGGAAAAAATGCCAAAAAGTGAAAGACAGGTGCTTTTGAGGCTGGAGTGGCCAGCAAAGCCCGCAGCCCCCAAGTCTGGGCGGCAATGCGTGCAGTTCCCAGAGAGGTTCGAAAAAAGCCCTAGTTGTTCTCGCTGTCACCTCGGGTGCGGGAGCCACCCCCGGCCGTTCGGCCCTTTTGGAGCCCGGTGCCGGGAAAAAATGCCAAAAAGTGAAAGACAGGTGCTTTTGAGGCTGGAGTGGCCAGCAAAGCCCGCAGACCCCAAGTCTGGGCGGCAATGCGTGCAGTTCCCAGAGAGGTTCGAAAAAAGCCCTAGTTGTTCTCGCTGGCACCTCGGGTGCGGGAGCCACCCCCGGCCGTTCGGCCCTTTTGGAGCCCGGTGCCGGGAAAAAATGCCAAAAAGTGAAAGACAGGTGCTTTTGAGGCTGGAGTGGCCAGCAAAGCCCGCAGACCCCAAGTCTGGGCGGCAATGCGTGCAGTTCCCAGAGAGGTTCGAAAAAAGCCCTAGTTGTTCTCGCTGGCACCTTGGGTGCGGGAGCCACCCCCGGCCGTTCGGCCCTTTTGGAGCCCGGTGCCGGGAAAAAATGCAAAAAAGTGAAGGACAGGTGCTTTTGAGGCTGGAGTGGCCAGCAAAGCCCGCAGCCCCCAAGTCTGGGCGGCAATGCGTGCAGTTCCCAGAGAGGTTCGAAAAAAGCCCTAGTTGTTCTCGCTGGCAGCTCGGGTGCGGGAGCCACCCCCGGCCGTTCGGCCCTTTTGGAGCCTGGTGCCGGGAAAAAATGCCAAAAAGTGAAGGACAGGTGCTTTTGAGGCTGGAGTGGCCAGCAAAGCCCGCAGCCCCCAAGTCTGGGCGGCAATGCGTGCAGTTCCCAGAGAGGTTCGAAAAAAGCCCTAGTTGTTCTCGCTGGCACCTTGGGTGCGGGAGCCACCCCCGGCCGTTCGGCCCTTTTGGAGCCCGGTGCCGGGAAAAAATCCCAAAATTGAAAGACAGGTGCTTTTGAGGCTGGAGTGGCCAGCAAAGCCCGCAGACCCCAAGTCTGGGCGGCAATGCATGCAGTTCCCAGAGAGGTTCGAAAAAAGCCCTACTTGTTCTCGCTGGCACCTTGGGTGCGGGAGCCACCCCCGGCCGTTCGGCCCTTTTGGAGCCCGGTGCCAGGAAAAAATGCCAAAAAGGGAAAGACAGGTGCTTTTGAGGCTGGAGTGGCCAGCAAAGCCCGCAGCCCCCAAGTCTGGGCGGCAATGTGTGCAGTTCCCAGAGAGGTTCGAAAAAAGCCCTAGTTGTTCTCGCTGGCACCTTGGGTGCGCGAGCCACCCCCGGCCGTTCGGCCCTTTTGGAGCCCGGTGCCGGGAAAAAATGCAAAAAAGTGAAGGACAGGTGCTTTTGAGGCTGGAGTGGCCAGCAAAGCCCGCAGCCCCCAAGTCTGGGCGGCAATGCGTGCAGTTCCCAGTGAGGTTCGAAAAAAGCCCTAGTTGTTCTCGCTGGCACCTTGGGTGCGGGAGCCACCCCCGGCCGTTTGGCCCTTTTGGAGCCCGGTGCCGGGAAAAAATGCCAAAAAGTGAAAGACAGGTGCTTTTGAGGCTGGAGTGGCCAGCAAAGCCCGCAGCCCCCAAGTCTGGGCGGCAATGCGTGCAGTTCCCAGAGAGGTTGGAAAAAAGCCCTAGTTGTTCTCGCTGGCACCTTGGGTGCGGGAGCCAGCCCCGGCCGTTCGGCCCTTTTGGAGCCCGGTGCCGGGAAAAAATGCCAAAAAGTGAAGGACAGGTGCTTTTGAGGCTGGAGTGGCCAGCAAAGCCCGCAGCCCCCAAGTCTGGGCGGCAATGCGTGCAGTTCCCAGAGAGGTTCGAAAAAAGCCCTAGTTGTTCTCGCTGGCACCTTGGGTGCGGGAGCCACCCCCGGCCGTTCGGCCCTTTTGGAGCCCGGTGCCGGGAAAAAATGCCAAAAAGGGAAAGACAGGTGCTTTTGAGGCTGGAGTGGCCAGCAAAGCCCGCAGCCCCCAAGTCTGGGCGGCAATGCGTGCAGTTCCCAGAGAGGTTCGAAAAAAGCCCTAGTTGTTCTCGCTGGCACCTTGGGTGTGGGAGCCAGCCCCGGCCGTTCGGCCCTTTTGGAGCCCGGTGCCGGGAAAAAATGCCAAAAAGTGAAGGACAGGTGCTTTTGAGGCTGGAGTGGCCAGCAAAGCCCGCAGCCCCCAAGTCTGGGCGGCAATGCGTGCAGTTCCCAGAGAGGTTCGAAAAAAGCCCTAGTTGTTCTCGCTGGCACCTTGGGTGCGGGAGCCACCCCCGGCCGTTCGGCCCTTTTGGAGCCCGGTGCCGGGAAAAAATGCCAAAAAGTGAAAGACAGGTGCTTTTGAGGCTGGAGTGGCCAGCAAAGCCCGCAGCCCCCAAGTCTGGGCGGCAATGCGTGCAGTTCCCAGAGAGGTTCGAAAAAAGCCCTAGTTGTTCTCGCTGGCACCTTGGGTGCGGGAGCCACCCCCGGCCGTTCGGCCCTTTTGGAGCCCGGTGCCGGGAAAAAATGCCAAAAAGGGAAAGACAGGTGCTTTTGAGGCTGGAGTGGCCAGCAAAGCCCGCAGCCCCCAAGTCTGGGCGGCAATGCGTGCAGTTCCCAGAGAGGTTCGAAAAAAGCCCTAGTTGTTCTCGCTGGCACCTTGGGTGCGGGAGCCACCCCCGGCCGTTCGGCCCTTTTGGAGCCCGGTGCCGGGAAAAATTGCAAAAAAGTGAAGGACAGGTGCTTTTGAGGCTGGAGTGGCCAGCAAAGCCCGCAGCCCCCAAGTCTGGGCGGCAATGCGTGCAGTTCCCAGAGAGGTTCGAAAAAAGCCCTAGTTGTTCTCGCTGGCAGCTTGGGTGCGGGAGCCACCCCCGGCCGTTCGGCCCTTTTGGAGCCCGGTGCCGGGAAAAAATGCCAAAAAGTGAAGGACAGGTGCTTTTGAGGCTGGAGTGGCCAGCAAAGCCCGCAGCCCCCAAGTCTGGGCGGCAATGCGTGCAGTTCCCAGAGAGGTTCGAAAAAAGCCCTAGTTGTTCTCGCTGGCACCTTGGGTGCGGGAGCCAGCCCCGGCCGTTCGGCCCTTTTGGAGCCCGGTGCCGGGAAAAAATGCCAAAAAGTGAAAGACAGGTGCTTTTGAGGCTGGAGTGGCCAGCAAAGCCCGCAGACCCCAAGTCTGGGCGGCAATGCGTGCAGTTCCCAGAGAGGTTCGAAAAAAGCCCTAGTTGTTCTCGCTGGCAGCTCGGGTGCGGGAGCCACCCCCGGCCGTTCGGCCCTTTTGGAGCCCGGTGCCAGGAAAAAATGCCAAAAAGGGAAAGACAGGTGCTTTTGAGGCTGGAGTGGCCAGCAAAGCCCGCAGCCCCCAAGTCTGGGCGGCAATGCGTGCAGTTCCCAGAGAGGTTCGAAAAAAGCCCTAGTTGTTCTCGCTGGCAGCTTGGGTGCGGGAGCCACCCCCGGCCGTTCGGCCCTTTTGGAGCCCGGTGCCGGGAAAAAATGCCAAAAAGTGAAAGACAGGTGCTTTTGAGGCTGGAGTGGCCAGCAAAGCCCGCAGACCCCAAGTCTGGGCGGCAATGCGTGCAGTTCCCAGAGAGGTTCGAAAAAAGCCGTAGTTGTTCTCGCTGGCACCTCGGGTGCGGGAGCCACCCCCGGCCGTTCGGCCCTTTTGGAGCCCGGTGCCAGGAAAAAATGCAAAAAAGTGAAGGACAGGTGCTTTTGAGGCTGGAGTGGCCAGCAAAGCCCGCAGCCCCCAAGTCTGGGCGGCAATGTGTGCAGTTCCCAGAGAGGTTCGAAAAAAGCCCTAGTTGTTCTCGCTGGCACCTTGGGTGCGGGAGCCACCCCCGGCCGTTCGGCCCTTTTGGAGCCCGGTGCCGGGAAAAAAATGCAAAAAAGTGAAGGACAGGTGCTTTTGAGGCTGGAGTGGCCAGCAAAGCCCGCAGCCCCCAAGTCTGGGCGGCAATGCGTGCAGTTCCCAGAGAGGTTCGAAAAAAGCCCTAGTTGTTCTCGCTGGCACCTTGGGTGCGGGAGCCACCCCCGGCCGTTCGGCCCTTTTGGAGCTCGGTGCCGGGAAAAAATGCCAAAAAGTGAAAGACAGGTGCTTTTGAGGCTGGAGTGGCCAGCAAAGCCCGCAGCCCCCAAGTCTGGGCGGCAATGCGTGCAGTTCCCAGAGAGGTTCGAAAAAAGCCCTAGTTGTTCTCGCTGTCACCTCGGGTGCGGGAGCCACCCCCGGCCGTTCGGCCCTTTTGGAGCCCGGTGCCGGGAAAAAATGCCAAAAAGTGAAAGACAGGTGCTTTTGAGGCTGGAGTGGCCAGCAAAGCCCGCAGACCCCAAGTCTGGGCGGCAATGCGTGCAGTTCCCAGAGAGGTTCAAAAAAAGCCCTAGTTGTTCTCGCTGGCACCTCGGGTGCGGGAGCCACCCCCGGCCGTTCGGCCCTTTTGGAGCCCGGTGCCGGGAAAAAATGCCAAAAAGTGAAAGACAGGTGCTTTTGAGGCTGGAGTGGCCAGCAAAGCCCGCAGACCCCAAGTCTGGGCGGCAATGCGTGCAGTTCCCAGAGAGGTTCGAAAAAAGCCCTAGTTGTTCTCGCTGGCACCTTGGGTGCGGGAGCCACCCCCGGCCGTTCGGCCCTTTTGGAGCCCGGTGCCGGGAAAAAATGCAAAAAAGTGAAGGACAGGTGCTTTTGAGGCTGGAGTGGCCAGCAAAGCCCGCAGCCCCCAAGTCTGGGCGGCAATGCGTGCAGTTCCCAGAGAGGTTCGAAAAAAGCCCTAGTTGTTCTCGCTGGCAGCTCGGGTGCGGGAGCCACCCCCGGCCGTTCGGCCCTTTTGGAGCCTGGTGCCGGGAAAAAAAGCCAAAAAGTGAAGGACAGGTGCTTTTGAGGCTGGAGTGGCCAGCAAAGCCCGCAGCCCCCAAGTCTGGGCGGCAATGCGTGCAGTTCCCAGAGAGGTTCGAAAAAAGCCCTAGTTGTTCTCGCTGGCACCTTGGGTGCGGGAGCCACCCCCGGCCGTTCGGCCCTTTTGGAGCCCGGTGCCGGGAAAAAATGCCAAAAAGTGAAAGACAGGTGCTTTTGAGGCTGGAGTAGCCAGCAAAGCCCGCAGCCCCCAAGTCTGGGCGGCAATGCGTGCAGTTCCCAGAGAGGTTCGAAAAAAGCCCTAGTTGTTCTCGCTGGCACCTTGGGTGCGGGAGCCAGCCCCGGCCGTTCAGCCCTTTTGGAGCCCGGTGCCGGGAAAAAATCCCAAAATTGAAAGACAGGTGCTTTTGAGGCTGGAGTGGCCAGCAAAGCCCGCAGCCCCCAAGTCTGGGCGGCAATGCATGCAGTTCCCAGAGAGGTTCGAAAAAAGCCCTACTTGTTCTCGCTGGCACCTTGGGTGCGGGAGCCACCCCCGGCCGTTCGGCCCTTTTGGAGCCCGGTGCCAGGAAAAAATGCCAAAAAGGGAAAGACAGGTGCTTTTGAGGCTGGAGTGGCCAGCAAAGCCCGCAGCCCCCAAGTCTGGGCGGCAATGTGTGCAGTTCCCAGAGAGGTTCGAAAAAAGCCCTAGTTGTTCTCGCTGGCACCTTGGGTGCGCGAGCCACCCCCGGCCGTTCGGCCCTTTTGGAGCCCGGTGCCGGGAAAAAATGCAAAAAAGTGAAGGACAGGTGCTTTTGAGGCTGGAGTGGCCAGCAAAGCCCGCAGCCCCCAAGTCTGGGCGGCAATGCGTGCAGTTCCCAGAGAGGTTCGAAAAAAGCCCTAGTTGTTCTCGCTGGCACCTTGGGTGCGGGAGCCACCCCCGGCCGTTCGGCCCTTTTGGAGCCCGGTGCCGGGAAAAAATGCAAAAAAGTGAAGGACAGGTGCTTTTGAGGCTGGAGTGGCCAGCAAAGCCCGCAGCCCCCAAGTCTGGGCGGCAATGCGTGCAGTTCCCAGTGAGGTTCGAAAAAAGCCCTAGTTGTTCTCGCTGGCACCTTGGGTGCGGGAGCCACCCCCGGCCGTTTGGCCCTTTTGGAGCCCGGTGCCGGGAAAAAATGCCAAAAAGTGAAGGACAGGTGCTTTTGAGGCTGGAGTGGCCAGCAAAGCCCGCAGCCCCCAAGTCTGGGCGGCAATGCGTGCAGTTCCCAGAGAGGTTCGAAAAAAGCCCTAGTTGTTCTCGCTGGCACCTTGGGTGCGGGAGCCACCCCCGGCCGTTCGGCCCTTTTGGAGCCCGGTGCCGGGAAAAAATGCCAAAAAGTGAAAGACAGGTGCTTTTGAGGCTGGAGTGGCCAGCAAAGCCCGCAGCCCCCAAGTCTGGGCGGCAATGCGTGCAGTTCCCAGAGAGGTTCGAAAAAAGCCCTAGTTGTTCTCGCTGGCACCTTGGGTGTGGGAGCCAGCCCCGGCCGTTCGGCCCTTTTGGAGCCCGGTGCCGGGAAAAAATGCCAAAAAGTGAAGGACAGGTGCTTTTGAGGCTGGAGTGGCCAGCAAAGCCCGCAGCCCCCAAGTCTGGGCGGCAATGCGTGCAGTTCCCAGAGAGGTTCGAAAAAAGCCCTAGTTGTTCTCGCTGGCACCTTGGGTGCGGGAGCCACCCCCGGCCGTTCGGCCCTTTTGGAGCCTGGTGCCGGGAAAAAATGCCAAAAAGTGAAAGACAGGTGCTTTTGAGGCTGGAGTGGCCAGCAAAGCCCGCAGCCCCCAAGTCTGGGCGGCAATGCGTGCAGTTCCCAGAGAGGTTCGAAAAAAGCCCTAGTTGTTCTCGCTGGCACCTTGGGTGCGGGAGCCACCCCCGGCCGTTCGGCCCTTTTGGAGCCCGGTGCCGGGAAAAAATGCCAAAAAGTGAAAGAGAGGTGCTTTTGAGGCTGGAGTGGCCAGCAAAGCCCGCAGCCCCCAAGTCTGGGCGGCAATGCGTGCAGTTCCCAGAGAGGTTCGAAAAAAGCCCTAGTTGTTCTCGCTGGCACCTTGGGTGCGGGAGCCACCCCCGGCCGTTCGGCCCTTTTGGAGCCCGGTGCCGGGAAAAATTGCAAAAAAGTGAAGGACAGGTGCTTTTGAGGCTGGAGTGGCCAGCAAAGCCCGCAGCCCCCAAGTCTGGGCGGCAATGCGTGCAGTTCCCAGAGAGGTTCGAAAAAAGCCCTAGTTGTTCTCGCTGGCAGCTTGGGTGCGGGAGCCACCCCCGGCCGTTTGGCCCTTTTGGAGCCCGGTGCCGGGAAAAAATGCCAAAAAGTGAAAGACAGGTGCTTTTGAGGCTGGAGTGGCCAGCAAAGCCCGCAGGCCCAAAGTCTGGGCGGCAATGCGTGCAGTTCCCAGAGAGGTTCGAAAAAAGCCCTAGTTGTTCTCGCTGGCACCTTGGGTGCGGGAGCCACCCCCGGCCGTTCGGCCCTTTTGGAGCCCGGGGCCGGGAAAAAATGCCAAAAAGTGAAGGACAGGTGCTTTTGAGGCTGGAGTGGCCAGCAAAGCCCGCAGCCCCCAAGTCTGGGCGGCAATGCGTGCAGTTCCCAGAGAGGTTCGAAAAAAGCCCTAGTTGTTCTCGCTGGCAGCTCGGGTGCGGGAGCCACCCCCGGCCGTTCGGCCCTTTTGGAGCCCGGTGCCGGGAAAAAATGCCAAAAAGTGAAAGACAGGTGCTTTTGAGGCTGGAGTGGCCAGCAAAGCCCGCAGCCCCCAAGTCTGGGCGGCAATGCGTGCAGTTCCCAGAGAGGTTCGAAAAAAGCCCTAGTTGTTCTCGCTGGCACCTTGGGTGCGGGAGCCACCCCCGGCCGTTCGGCCCTTTTGGAGCCCGGTGCCGGCAAAAAATGCCAAAAAGTGAAAGACAGGTGCTTTTGAGGCTGGAGTGGCCAGCAAAGCCCGCAGACCCCAAGTCTGGGCGGCAATGCGTGCAGTTCCCAGAGAGGTTCGAAAAAAGCCCTACTTGTTCTCGCTGGCACCTTGGGTGCGGGAGCCACCCCCGGCCGTTCGGCCCTTTTGGAGCCCGGGGCCGGGAAAAAATGCCAAAAAGTGAAGGACAGGTGCTTTTGAGGCTGGAGTGGCCAGCAAAGCCCGCAGCCCCCAAGTCTGGGCGGCAATGCGTGCAGTTCCCAGAGAGGTTCGAAAAAAGCCCTAGTTGTTCTCGCTGGCAGCTCGGGTGCGGGAGCCACCCCCGGCCGTTCGGCCCTTTTGGAGCCCGGTGCCGGGAAAAAATGCCAAAAAGTGAAAGACAGGTGCTTTTGAGGCTGGAGTGGCCAGCAAAGCCCGCAGCCCCCAAGTCTGGGCGGCAATGCGTGCAGTTCCCAGAGAGGTTCGAAAAAAGCCCTAGTTGTTCTCGCTGGCACCTTGGGTGCGGGAGCCACCCCCGGCCGTTCGGCCCTTTTGGAGCCCGGTGCCGGCAAAAAATGCCAAAAAGTGAAAGACAGGTGCTTTTGAGGCTGGAGTGGCCAGCAAAGCCCGCAGACCCCAAGTCTGGGCGGCAATGCGTGCAGTTCCCAGAGAGGTTCGAAAAAAGCCCTACTTGTTCTCGCTGGCACCTTGGGTGCGGGAGCCACCCCCGGCCGTTCGGCCCTTTTGGAGCCCGGTGCCAGGAAAAAATGCCAAAAAGGGAAAGACAGGTGCTTTTGAGGCTGGAGTGGCCAGCAAAGCCCGCAGCCCCCAAGTCTGGGCGGCAATGCGTGCAGTTCCCAGAGAGGTTCGAAAAAAGCCCTAGTTGTTCTCGCTGGCACCTTGGGTGCGGGAGCCACCCCCGGCCGTTCGGCCCTTTTGGAGCCCGGTGCCGGGAAAAAATGCCAAAAAGTGAAGGACAGGTGCTTTTGAGGCTGGAGTGGCCAGCAAAGCCCGCAGCCCCCAAGTCTGGGCGGCAATGCGTGCAGTTCCCAGTGAGGTTCGAAAAAAGCCCTAGTTGTTCTCGCTGGCACCTTGGGTGCGGGAGCCACCCCCGGCCGTTTGGCCCTTTTGGAGCCCGGTGCCGGGAAAAAATGCCAAAAAGTGAAAGACAGGTGCTTTTGAGGCTGGAGTGGCCAGCAAAGCCCGCAGCCCCCAAGTCTGGGGGGCAATGCGTGCAGTTCCCAGAGAGGTTGGAAAAAAGCCCTAGTTGTTCTCGCTGGCACCTTGGGTGCGGGAGCCAGCCCCGGCCGTTCGGCCCTTTTGGAGCCCGGTGCCGGGAAAAAATGCCAAAAAGTGAAGGACAGGTGCTTTTGAGGCTGGAGTGGCCAGCAAAGCCCGCAGCCCCCAAGTCTGGGCGGCAATGCGTGCAGTTCCCAGAGAGGTTCGAAAAAAGCCCTAGTTGTTCTCGCTGGCACCTTGGGTGCGGGAGCCAGCCCCGGCCATTTGGCCCTTTTGGAGCCCGGTGCCGGGAAAAAATGCAAAAAAGTGAAAGACAGGTGCTTTTGAGGCTGGAGTGGCCAGCAAAGCCCGCAGGCCCAAAGTCTGGGCGGCAATGCGTGCAGTTCCCAGAGAGGTTCGAAAAAAGCCCTAGTTGTTCTCGCTGGCACCTTGGGTGCGGGAGCCACCCCCGGCCGTTCGGCCCTTTTGGAGCCCGGTGCCGGGAAAAAATGCCAAAAAGTGAAAGACAGGTGCTTTTGAGGCTGGAGTGGCCAGCAAAGCCCGCAGCCCCCAAGTCTGGGCGGCAATGCGTGCAGTTCCCAGAGAGGTTCGAAAAAAGCCCTAGTTGTTCTCGCTGGCAGCTCGGGTGCGGGAGCCACCCCCGGCCGTTCGGCCCTTTTGGAGCCCGGTGCCGGGAAAAAATGCCAAAAAGTGAAGGACAGGTGCTTTTGAGGCTGGAGTGGCCAGCAAAGCCCGCAGCCCCCAAGTCTGGGCGGCAATGCGTGCAGTTCCCAGAGAGGTGCAAAAAAAGCCCTAGTTGTTCTCGCTGGCACCTTGGGTGCGGGAGCCACCCCTGGCCGTTCGGCCCTTTTGGAGCCCGGTGCCGGGAAAAAATGCCAAAAAGTGAAAGACAGGTGCTTTTGAGGCTGGAGTGGCCAGCAAAGCCCGCAGCCCCCAAGTCTGGGCGGCAATGCGTGCAGTTCCCAGAGAGGTTCGAAAAAAGCCCTAGTTGTTCTCGCTGGCACCTTGGGTGCGGGAGCCAGCCCCGGCCGTTCGGCCCTTTTGGAGCCCGGTGCCGGGAAAAAATCCCAAAATTGAAAGACAGGTGCTTTTGAGGCTGGAGTGGCCAGCAAAGCCCGCAGACCCCAAGTCTGGGCGGCAATGCATGCAGTTCCCAGAGAGGTTTGAAAAAAGCCCTAGTTGTTCTCACTGGCACCTTGGGTGCGCGAGCCACCCCCGGCCGTTCGGCCCTTTTGGAGCCCGGTGCCGGGAAAAAATGCCAAAAAGTGAAGGACAGGTGCTTTTGAGGCTGGAGTGGCCAGCAAAGCCCGCAGCCCCCAAGTCTGGGCGGCAATGCGTGCAGTTCCCAGAGAGGTTCGAAAAAAGCCCTAGTTGTTCTCGCTGGCACCTTGGGTGCGGGAGCCAGCCCCGGCCGTTCGGCCCTTTTGGAGCCCGGTGCCGGGAAAAAATGCCAAAAAGTGAAAGACAGGTGCTTTTGAGGCTGGAGTGGCCAGCAAAGCCCGCAGACCCCAAGTCTGGGCGGCAATGCGTGCAGTTCCCAGAGAGGTTCGAAAAAAGCCCTACTTGTTCTCGCTGGCAGCTCGGGTGCGGGAGCCACCCCCGGCCGTTCGGCCCTTTTGGAGCCCGGTGCCAGGAAAAAATGCCAAAAAGGGAAAGACAGGTGCTTTTGAGGCTGGAGTGGCCAGCAAAGCCCGCAGCCCCCAAGTCTGGGCGGCAATGCGTGCAGTTCCCAGAGAGGTTCGAAAAAAGCCCTAGTTGTTCTCGCTGGCAGCTTGGGTGCGGGAGCCACCCCCGGCCGTTCGGCCCTTTTGGAGCTCGGTGCCGGGAAAAAATGCCAAAAAGTGAAAGACAGGTGCTTTTGAGGCTGGAGTGGCCAGCAAAGCCCACAGACCCCAAGTCTGGGCGGCAATGCGTGCAGTTCCCAGAGAGGTTCGAAAAAAGCCCTAGTTGTTCTCGCTGGCACCTCGGGTGCGGGAGCCACCCCCGGCCGTTTGGCCCTTTTGGAGCCCGGTGCCGGGAAAAAATGCAAAAAAGTGAAGGACAGGTGGTTTTGAGGCTGGAGTGGCCAGCAAAGCCCGCAGACCCCAAGTCTGGGCGGCAATGCGTGCAGTTCCCAGAGAGGTTCGAAAAAAGCCCTAGTTGTTCTCGCTGGCACCTTGGGTGCAGACTCCAGAGTTGGGCTCATCAGCAGTCACTGTTTCTGGTGCCTAAGAGACCAAAAGACACAAAACCACCATCGAACGTGCAAGATATCAGCAGCCTCCTCCTCCCTACTACCCGGAGCTCACCTCAAATGCTCATCCCGTTCCAAAGGCAGCCTGCGCAGCACCTGCAAAACCGAGAGAAACACTTCACTGAGCTGCCACCTAATGCTCAGAGCCACCAGGCACACCTGCTTTGTAAGACCAGACAACTTCAAAATCCCTCCTACGATTGCCAGCCTTGTCCCCTCCTCCCAAGCCCTCCCCGGCCCCTCCACTTAGCTTTCCTCAAGACAGAGGTTCCGCATCTGTCCTCGACACAAAACTGCCGACCCGCATCGGCTAGCCGGGAGGTTCCTGCAGTTGCCGGGGTCCTCTTTGCCATCTGCAACTAAAACACACAATGCACAAAACGGGGTCGGCAGCGGGCGTCGCACCCGTCAACGCCCATCTCTTCCACAAAACCCACTCCTTGAAAGCACCGTGGGCTCTCCGCTCACCTGCTCCGCACAGATTCCAAAATAGGATGCTGCGGTGGGCATCGCTTTTGGCGCCTAAGATGCTGAGGGAAATAAAATTACTATTGTGCTGGACAACACTGATCAGGCAAATCAACGTGCTAACCACAGACTCTTATTCCTGTTCCACCTACCCCTGACTCTACACCCCCGGGCAGGGCAGCTCCACGCAGAACACACCCCTGTGCGGCCCAACACCACACAACACGGTAGACAATGCAACTCCAAGATCAGACGACAGTCTGAACAAGAAGAATCGCCTCCGGACGAGAGATGCCCTCGGGCAAGAGGACCAAAAAGACATCAGAACTGACTTGAGGAGGAAGCAAGGTGTGGTCATAGCTGAGTCAAATGTAATGGCCCATTACAATTAGTTGCTGTCAAAACCAAGAGGATGTACGTGCAAGAACTTGGGCTTAAACACCTAGGAACATTAGGATGCAGGGAAGAAATCCCAGTCCCTGAAAACAGATGCCTAGAAAACACAGTGGCTCATGCAGCCGGGAATGATGCCACGTTCTGAATGACGTCCAGAAACATCCAAGATGCAAGTCCAATGCGCGCTTCAAGGTTCTTATGCAAGGAAAGAAGGACACGATGCCGACGACTGCGGGCGTTCCAGACCCTACGGGTGGTGGCTGAGGTGCCAGCCATGCCCTTGAGCGCAAAGAGCAACGAGGACATCAAGACCTGAGAAAAGTCTAAGATACAGGAGACAGACCACACAAAACACACAACAGACACCGGCCGGAACTGCCCTGCCCGGCACACGCCGGCTTTGTGCTGAAATGAAATCCATTCCCTTTACCTAGCCAAAGGGGACTGCTCCGGGACGGCCCCCTGCCCCGCTCTGACTTTAAAACCCCTCCCTGCAACTCCCAACCTTGTCCCTTCCCTCCCTCAAACTATCTCCAGTGCCAAACCCTCAACTTAGCTTTCAGAGGGCCAGGGGTCTGAAGCCGTCCTCCACAGTCAGCCAACGGGATCGGTCCTGCAGTCACTAGGCTCCTCTTATAAGAGCGTATATTTTCGTCTGGGGAAAAAAAAAAAAAAAAAAGCAACACATACTAAGAGAAAGAAGGAACAACCCATTACACTAACAACAGTGAGCATCATAATGGTCAACATGGACCTTTCCTGCAACATCCCCCTCCTCAGATACGCCGTGGCTTTCTGCTTGCCTGCTCCGCATGGACTCCAGAGTTGGGCTCATCAGCAGTCACTCTTTGTGGTGCCTAAGAGACCAAAAGACACAAAACCACCATTGAATGTGCAAGAAATCACCAGCCCCAGCCACCTCCTCCCTACTACCCCGAGCTCACCTCAAATGCTCATCCCGTTCCAAAGGCAGCCTGCGCAGCACCTGCAAAACCAGAGAGAAACACTTCACCGAGCTGCCACCTAATGCTCAGAGCCACCAGGCACGTCTTCCTTCTAACACC
Organism: Numenius arquata; assembly: GCF_964106895.1. Lineage (NCBI taxonomy): Eukaryota > Metazoa > Chordata > Aves > Charadriiformes > Scolopacidae > Numenius > Numenius arquata. Next base: position 104,067 of record NW_027414052.1, on the reverse strand, counting down.
CGACAGCTTCAAAGCCCCTCCTACAATTGCCAACCTTGTCTCCTCCCCGCCCCTCCCCGGCCCCGGTCCCTCCACTTAGCTCTCACGGGGCAGAGGGTCCGCACCCGTCCTCGACGCAAAACCGCCGACCCGCATCGGCGAGCCGGGAGGTTCCTGCAGTCGCTGGGGTCCTCTTCACCATCTGCAATAAAAACACACAATGCACAAAACGGGGTCAGCAGCCGGCGTCGCACCCATCAACGCCGATCTCTTCCGCAAAACCCCCTCCTCGAAAGCACCACGGGCTCTCCGCTCACCTGCTCCGCACAGATTCCGAAATGGGATGCTGCGGTGGGCATCGCTTTTGGCGCCTAGGATGCCAAGAGAAATAAAGTCACTGTTGTGCCGGAGAACACAGATGCGGGCCAATCAATGTGTTAACCGTAGACTCTTATTGCTGTTCCACCTACCCCTGACTCTACACCCCCGGGCAGGGCAGCTCCATGCCAAACGCAACCCTGTGCGACCCAACACCACACAACACAGTAGACAATGGACTCAAAGATCAGACAACAGTCTGAACAAGAAGAATCACTTCCAGACCAGAGATGCCCTCAGGCAAGAAGATCAAAAGGATAGCAGAACTGACATGAGGAGGAGGCAAGGTGTGGTCATAAGAGAGTCAAATGTTATGGCCCATTACAAGAAGGTCGTGTCAAAACAGAGAGGATGTATGCACAAGAAGCCTGGCGTCAAGACGTGGGAGCGCACCAGAAACGGGCAAGCGCACCAGAAACGGGCAATTTTCTGCTATATACACTGCTGAACCTTACCTGTTCTTTAAGGTTTTACCTCAGACCACTCATCTCTGATCCTCTCAATGCCCAAACAGCCCCATCCCCAACAGATGAGCCACTCCAGAGATGCAGTTCACTGAGAGCTCAGCAGAGACCCAGCGCCACAGAAGACCCAGAGCAGAAGGAGCTCCCTTTGCAGGGGCTGGGGCTTATATACCCAGGGCCCCGCCTGCCTCCCCGGGCCCCGCCCATCTTCCCTCAAACACAGGAGGTGCTCCTCACTGGGGGTAACGAGATCTGCTCTGTGACTGCAGCTGCGTCTGCTGTGTCAGCAATGAGACCGGGTAGGTAATTACACCTAGTTTTTCTGGGGTGTAGATTGAGATAGATGTCTGTCCTGGCTTGAGGGAAAACAGAACTAATTTTCTGTTTGGTAATTTTACCTTTTTAGCTGGGCCTCTTCTAACTAACTAAACTCTGAAATTAACAGCATATTGTTCAGAATACGTTCACACTCACAGTGATCAGACCTGATTGTACCAAGGAATGGTGAGCAGAGAGGCCCTTGCTTATACTAATTGCTGTAACAACCCAGGTCAGGTAAATTTGTTATTTGCCCCATTGGAAGCAGAAAAAGTGTTGAGGGGTCGCACCTGTAGGGAGGAGCGGACAGCACAGGTGACCCAAAGCTGACCAACAGGGTATTCCGTCCCATCTGCATCGTGCTCGGAATAAAACCTGAGGGATCAAAGTGTTCTCTTTCTACCTTCGATGGCCGACATCCGAGGAGCACCCTGTCTCTTCCTCTGCCTTTGATCCCGATCCGAGCATGCCTGGCTCCAGATCTGGAATTCGGCTCCTGTCGGATCCTGTCCTCTCCTACTACCCTGAGCTCACCTCAAATGCTCATCCCCTTCCAAAGGCAGCCTGCGCAACACCTGCAAAACCAGAGTGAAACACTTCACTGAGCTGCCACCTAATGCTCAGAGCCACCAGGCACACCTGCTTTGTAACACCAGACAACTTCAAAACCCCTCCTACGATTGCCAAACTTGTCTCCTCCTCCCAAGCCCTCCCCAGCCCCAGCCCCTCCACTTAGCTTTCCACAAGACAGAGGTTCCGCATCCGTCCTCGACACAAAACTGCCGACCCGCATCGGCTAGCCAGGAGGTTCCTGCAGTTGCCGGGGTCCTCTTCACCATCTGCAACAAAAACACACAATGCACAAAACTGGGTCAGCAGCCGGCGTCACACCAGTCAACGCCCATCTCTTCCGCAAAACCCCATCCTCGAAAGCACCATGGGCTCTCCGCTCACCTACTCCGCACAGATTCCAAAATGGGATGCTGTGGCGGTCATCGCTTTTGGCGCCTAGGATGCCAAGAGAAATAAAGTCACCGTTGTGACTTTACAGCCCCGGGCATGGTAGCTCCAGGCCAAATGAACTGTGCAGTCCAACACCACACGACACGGTAGACAATCCAAGTCAGACATCCTGCATTGCCAGCAAAAATTGGAGAAAAGTGAAAGACAGGTGCTTTTGAGGCTGGAGTGGCCAGCAAAGCCCGCAGCGCCAAAGTCTGGGCGGCAATGCGTGCAGTTCCCAGAGAGGTTCGAAAAAAGCCCTAGTTGTTCTCGCTGGCACCTTGGGTGCGGGAGCCACCCCCGGCCGTTCGGCCCTTTTGGAGCCCGGTGCCGGGAAAAAATGCAAAAAAGTGAAAGACAGGTGCTTTTGAGGCTGGAGTGGCCAGCAAAGCCCGCAGCCCCCAAGTCTGGGCGGCAATGCGTGCAGTTCCCAGAGAGGTTCGAAAAAAGCCCTAGTTGTTCTCGCTGGCACCTCGGGTGCGGGAGCCACCCCCGGCCGTTTGGCCCTTTTGGAGCCCGGTGCCGGGAAAAAATGCAAAAAAGTGAAGGACAGGTGGTTTTGAGGCTGGAGTGGCCAGCAAAGCCCGCAGACCCCAAGTCTGGGCGGCAATGCGTGCAGTTCCCAGAGAGGTTCGAAAAAAGCCCTAGTTGTTCTCGCTGGCAGCTCGGGTGCGGGAGCCACCCCCGGCCGTTCGGCCCTTTTGGAGCCCGGTGCCGGGAAAAAAATGCAAAAAAGTGAAGGACAGGTGCTTTTGAGGCTGGAGTGGCCAGCAAAGCCCGCAGCCCCCAAGTCTGGGCGGCAATGCGTGCAGTTCCCAGAGAGGTTCGAAAAAAGCCCTAGTTGTTCTCGCTGGCACCTTGGGTGCGGGAGCCACCCCCGGCCGTTTGGCCCTTTTGGAGCCCGGTGCCGGGAAAAAATGCCAAAAAGTGAAAGACAGGTGCTTTTGAGGCTGGAGTGGCCAGCAAAGCCCGCAGCCCCCAAGTCTGGGCGGCAATGCGTGCAGTTCCCAGAGAGGTTCGAAAAAAGCCCTAGTTGTTCTCGCTGGCACCTTGGGTGCGGGAGCCACCCCCGGCCGTTCGGCCCTTTTGGAGCTCGGTGCCGGGAAAAAATGCCAAAAAGTGAAAGACAGGTGCTTTTGAGGCTGGAGTGGCCAGCAAAGCCCGCAGCCCCCAAGTCTGGGCGGCAATGCGTGCAGTTCCCAGAGAGGTTCGAAAAAAGCCCTAGTTGTTCTCGCTGGCACCTCGGGTGCGGGAGCCACCCCCGGCCGTTCGGCCCTTTTGGAGCCCGGTGCCGGGAAAAAATGCCAAAAAGTGAAAGACAGGTGCTTTTGAGGCTGGAGTGGCCAGCAAAGCCCGCAGCCCCCAAGTCTGGGCGGCAATGCGTGCAGTTCCCAGAGAGGTTCGAAAAAAGCCCTAGTTGTTCTCGCTGGCACCTTGGGTGCGCGAGCCACCCCCGGCCGTTCGGCCCTTTTGGAGCCCGGTGCCGGGAAAAAATGCCAAAAAGTGAAAGACAGGTGCTTTTGAGGCTGGAGTAGCCAGCAAAGCCCGCAGCCCCCAAGTCTGGGCGGCAATGCGTGCAGTTCCCAGAGAGGTTCGAAAAAAGCCCTAGTTGTTCTCGCTGGCACCTTGGGTGCGGGAGCCAGCCCCGGCCGTTCGGCCCTTTTGGAGCCCGGTGCCGGGAAAAAATCCCAAAATTGAAAGACAGGTGCTTTTGAGGCTGGAGTGGCCAGCAAAGCCCGCAGACCCCAAGTCTGGGCGGCAATGCATGCAGTTCCCAGAGAGGTTCGAAAAAAGCCCTAGTTGTTCTCACTGGCACCTTGGGTGCGCGAGCCACCCCCGGCCGTTCGGCCCTTTTGGAGCCCGGTGCCGGGAAAAAATGCCAAAAAGTGAAGGACAGGTGCTTTTGAGGCTGGAGTGGCCAGCAAAGCCCGCAGCCCCCAAGTCTGGGCGGCAATGCGTGCAGTTCCCAGAGAGGTTCGAAAAAAGCCCTAGTTGTTCTCGCTGGCACCTTGGGTGCGGGAGCCAGCCCCGGCCGTTCGGCCCTTTTGGAGCCCGGTGCCGGGAAAAAATGCCAAAAAGTGAAAGACAGGTGCTTTTGAGGCTGGAGTGGCCAGCAAAGCCCGCAGACCCCAAGTCTGGGCGGCAATGCGTGCAGTTCCCAGAGAGGTTCGAAAAAAGCCCTAGTTGTTCTCGCTGGCACCTCGGGTGCGGGAGCCACCCCCGGCCGTTTGGCCCTTTTGGAGCCCGGTGCCGGGAAAAAATGCAAAAAAGTGAAGGACAGGTGGTTTTGAGGCTGGAGTGGCCAGCAAAGCCCGCAGACCCCAAGTCTGGGCGGCAATGCGTGCAGTTCCCAGAGAGGTTCGAAAAAAGCCCTAGTTGTTCTCGCTGGCAGCTCGGGTGCGGGAGCCACCCCCGGCCGTTCGGCCCTTTTGGAGCCCGGTGCCGGGAAAAAAATGCAAAAAAGTGAAGGACAGGTGCTTTTGAGGCTGGAGTGGCCAGCAAAGCCCGCAGACCCCAAGTCTGGGCGGCAATGCGTGCAGTTCCCAGAGAGGTTCGAAAAAAGCCCTAGTTGTTCTCGCTGGCACCTTGGGTGCGGGAGCCACCCCCGGCCGTTCGGCCCTTTTGGAGCCCGGTGCCGGGAAAAAATGCCAAAAAGTGAAAGACAGGTGCTTTTGAGGCTGGAGTGGCCAGCAAAGCCCGCAGCCCCCAAGTCTGGGCGGCAATGCGTGCAGTTCCCAGAGAGGTTCGAAAAAAGCCCTAGTTGTTCTCGCTGGCACCTTGGGTGCGGGAGCCACCCCCGGCCGTTCGGCCCTTTTGGAGCCCGGTGCCGGGAAAAAATCCCAAAATTGAAAGACAGGTGCTTTTGAGGCTGGAGTGGCCAGCAAAGCCCGCAGACCCCAAGTCTGGGCGGCAATGCATGCAGTTCCCAGAGAGGTTCGAAAAAAGCCCTAGTTGTTCTCACTGGCACCTTGGGTGCGCGAGCCACCCCCGGCCGTTCGGCCCTTTTGGAGCCCGGTGCCGGGAAAAAATGCAAAAAAGTGAAGGACAGGTGCTTTTGAGGCTGGAGTGGCCAGCAAAGCCCGCAGCCCCCAAGTCTGGGCGGCAATGCGTGCAGTTCCCAGAGAGGTTCGAAAAAAGCCCTAGTTGTTCTCGCTGGCACCTTGGGTGCGGGAGCCAGCCCCGGCCGTTCGGCCCTTTTGGAGCCCGGTGCCGGGAAAAAATGCCAAAAAGTGAAAGACAGGTGCTTTTGAGGCTGGAGTGGCCAGCAAAGCCCGCAGACCCCAAGTCTGGGCGGCAATGCGTGCAGTTCCCAGAGAGGTTCGAAAAAAGCCCTAGTTGTTCTCGCTGGCACCTCGGGTGCGGGAGCCACCCCCGGCCGTTTGGCCCTTTTGGAGCCCGGTGCCGGGAAAAAATGCAAAAAAGTGAAGGACAGGTGGTTTTGAGGCTGGAGTGGCCAGCAAAGCCCGCAGACCCCAAGTCTGGGCGGCAATGCGTGCAGTTCCCAGAGAGGTTCGAAAAAAGCCCTAGTTGTTCTCGCTGGCAGCTCGGGTGCGGGAGCCACCCCCGGCCGTTCGGCCCTTTTGGAGCCCGGTGCCGGGAAAAAATGCCAAAAAGTGAAAGACAGGTGCTTTTGAGGCTGGAGTGGCCAGCAAAGCCCGCAGACCCCAAGTCTGGGCGGCAATGCGTGCAGTTCCCAGAGAGGTTCGAAAAAAGCCCTAGTTGTTCTCGCTGGCACCTTGGGTGCGGGAGCCACCCCCGGCCGTTCGGCCCTTTTGGAGCCCGGTGCCGGGAAAAAATGCCAAAAAGTGAAAGACAGGTGCTTTTGAGGCTGGAGTGGCCAGCAAAGCCCGCAGCCCCCAAGTCTGGGCCGCAATGCGTGCAGTTCCCAGAGAGGTTCGAAAAAAGCCCTAGTTGTTCTCGCTGGCACCTTGGGTGCGGGAGCCACCCCCGGCCGTTCGGCCCTTTTGGAGCTCGGTGCCGGGAAAAAATGCCAAAAAGTGAAAGACAGGTGCTTTTGAGGCTGGAGTGGCCAGCAAAGCCCGCAGCCCCCAAGTCTGGGCGGCAATGCGTGCAGTTCCCAGAGAGGTTCGAAAAAAGCCCTAGTTGTTCTCGCTGGCACCTCGGGTGCGGGAGCCACCCCCGGCCGTTCGGCCCTTTTGGAGCCCGGTGCCGGGAAAAAATGCCAAAAAGTGAAAGACAGGTGCTTTTGAGGCTGGAGTGGCCAGCAAAGCCCGCAGCCCCCAAGTCTGGGCGGCAATGCGTGCAGTTCCCAGAGAGGTTCGAAAAAAGCCCTAGTTGTTCTCGCTGGCACCTTGGGTGCGGGAGCCAGCCCCGGCCGTTCGGCCCTTTTGGAGCCCGGTGCCGGGAAAAAATCCCAAAATTGAAAGACAGGTGCTTTTGAGGCTGGAGTGGCCAGCAAAGCCCGCAGACCCCAAGTCTGGGCGGCAATGCATGCAGTTCCCAGAGAGGTTCGAAAAAAGCCCTAGTTGTTCTCGCTGGCACCTTGGGTGCGGGAGCCAGCCCCGGCCGTTCGGCCCTTTTGGAGCCCGGTGCCGGGAAAAAATGCCAAAAAGTGAAAGACAGGTGCTTTTGAGGCTGGAGTAGCCAGCAAAGCCCGCAGCCCCCAAGTCTGGGCGGCAATGCGTGCAGTTCCCAGAGAGGTTCGAAAAAAGCCCTAGTTGTTCTCGCTGGCACCTTGGGTGCGGGAGCCAGCCCCGGCCGTTCGGCCCTTTTGGAGCCCGGTGCCGGGAAAAAATCCCAAAATTGAAAGACAGGTGCTTTTGAGGCTGGAGTGGCCAGCAAAGCCCGCAGACCCCAAGTCTGGGCGGCAATGCATGCAGTTCCCAGAGAGGTTCGAAAAAAGCCCTAGTTGTTCTCACTGGCACATTGGGTGCGCGAGCCACCCCCGGCCGTTCGGCCCTTTTGGAGCCCGGTGCCGGGAAAAAATGCCAAAAAGTGAAGGACAGGTGCTTTTGAGGCTGGAGTGGCCAGCAAAGCCCGCAGCCCCCAAGTCTGGGCGGCAATGCGTGCAGTTCCCAGAGAGGTTCGAAAAAAGCCCTAGTTGTTCTCGCTGGCACCTTGGGTGCGGGAGCCAGCCCCGGCCGTTCGGCCCTTTTGGAGCCCGGTGCCGGGAAAAAATGCCAAAAAGTGAAAGACAGGTGCTTTTGAGGCTGGAGTGGCCAGCAAAGCCCGCAGCCCCCAAGTCTGGGCGGCAATGCGTGCAGTTCCCAGAGAGGTTCGAAAAAAGCCCTAGTTGTTCTCGCTGGCACCTCGGGTGCGGGAGCCACCCCTGGCCGTTCGGCCCTTTTGGAGCCCGGTGCCGGGAAAAAATGCAAAAAAGTGAAGGACAGGTGGTTTTGAGGCTGGAGTGGCCAGCAAAGCCCGCAGACCCCAAGTCTGGGCGGCAATGCGTGCAGTTCCCAGAGAGGTTCGAAAAAAGCCCTAGTTGTTCTCGCTGGCAGCTCGGGTGCGGGAGCCACCCCCGGCCGTTCGGCCCTTTTGGAGCCCGGTGCCGGGAAAAAAATGCAAAAAAGTGAAGGACAGGTGCTTTTGAGGCTGGAGTGGCCAGCAAAGCCCGCAGACCCCAAGTCTGGGCGGCAATGCGTGCAGTTCCCAGAGAGGTTCGAAAAAAGCCCTAGTTGTTCTCGCTGGCACCTTGGGTGCGGGAGCCACCCCCGGCCGTTCGGCCCTTTTGGAGCCCGGTGCCGGGAAAAAATGCCAAAAAGTGAAAGACAGGTGCTTTTGAGGCTGGAGTGGCCAGCAAAGCCCGCAGACCCCAAGTCTGGGCGGCAATGCGTGCAGTTCCCAGAGAGGTTCGAAAAAAGCCCTAGTTGTTCTTGCTGGCACCTTGGGTGCGGGAGCCACCCCCGGCCGTTCGGCCCTTTTGGAGCCCGGTGCCGGGAAAAAATGCCAAAAAGTGAAAGACAGGTGCTTTTGAGGCTGGAGTGGCCAGCAAAGCCCGCAGCCCCCAAGTCTGGGCGGCAATGCGTGCAGTTCCCAGAGAGGTTCGAAAAAAGCCCTAGTTGTTCTCGCTGGCACCTTGGGTGCGGGAGCCACCCCCGGCCGTTCGGCCCTTTTGGAGCCCGGTGCCGGGAAAAAATGCCAAAAAGTGAAAGACAGGTGCTTTTGAGGCTGGAGTGGCCAGCAAAGCCCGCAGCCCCCAAGTCTGGGCGGCAATGCGTGCAGTTCCCAGAGAGGTTCGAAAAAAGCCCTAGTTGTTCTCGCTGGCACCTCGGGTGCGGGAGCCACCCCCGGCCGTTCGGCCCTTTTGGAGCCCGGTGCCGGGAAAAAATGCCAAAAAGTGAAAGACAGGTGCTTTTGAGGCTGGAGTGGCCAGCAAAGCCCGCAGCCCCCAAGTCTGGGCGGCAATGCGTGCAGTTCCCAGAGAGGTTCGAAAAAAGCCCTAGTTGTTCTCGCTGGCACCTTGGGTGCGGGAGCCACCCCCGGCCGTTCGGCCCTTTTGGAGCCCGGTGCCGGGAAAAAATGCCAAAAAGTGAAAGACAGGTGCTTTTGAGGCTGGAGTGGCCAGCAAAGCCCGCAGCCCCCAAGTCTGGGCCGCAATGCGTGCAGTTCCCAGAGAGGTTCGAAAAAAGCCCTAGTTGTTCTCGCTGGCACCTTGGGTGCGGGAGCCACCCCCGGCCGTTTGGCCCTTTTGGAGCCCGGTGCCGGGAAAAAATGCCAAAAAGTGAAAGACAGGTGCTTTTGAGGCTGGAGTGGCCAGCAAAGCCCGCAGCCCCCAAGTCTGGGCGGCAATGCGTGCAGTTCCCAGAGAGGTTGGAAAAAAGCCCTAGTTGTTCTCGCTGGCACCTTGGGTGCGGGAGCCACCCCCGGCCGTTCGGCCCTTTTGGAGCCCGGTGCCGGGAAAAAATGCCAAAAAGTGAAGGACAGGTGCTTTTGAGGCTGGAGTGGCCAGCAAAGCCCGCAGCCCCCAAGTCTGGGCGGCAATGCGTGCAGTTCCCAGAGAGGTTCGAAAAAAGCCCTAGTTGTTCTTGCTGGCACCTTGGGTGCGGGAGCCACCCCCGGCCGTTCGGCCCTTTTGGAGCCCGGTGCCGGGAAAAAATGCCAAAAAGTGAAAGACAGGTGCTTTTGAGGCTGGAGTGGCCAGCAAAGCCCGCAGCCCCCAAGTCTGGGCGGCAATGCGTGCAGTTCCCAGAGAGGTTCGAAAAAAGCCCTAGTTGTTCTCGCTGGCACCTTGGGTGCGGGAGCCACCCCCGGCCGTTCGGCCCTTTTGGAGCTCGGTGCCGGGAAAAAATGCCAAAAAGTGAAAGACAGGTGCTTTTGAGGCTGGAGTGGCCAGCAAAGCCCGCAGCCCCCAAGTCTGGGCGGCAATGCGTGCAGTTCCCAGAGAGGTTCGAAAAAAGCCCTAGTTGTTCTCGCTGGCACCTCGGGTGCGGGAGCCACCCCCGGCCGTTCGGCCCTTTTGGAGCCCGGTGCCGGGAAAAAATGCCAAAAAGTGAAAGACAGGTGCTTTTGAGGCTGGAGTGGCCAGCAAAGCCCGCAGCCCCCAAGTCTGGGCGGCAATGCGTGCAGTTCCCAGAGAGGTTCGAAAAAAGCCCTAGTTGTTCTCGCTGGCACCTTGGGTGCGGGAGCCAGCCCCGGCCGTTCGGCCCTTTTGGAGCCCGGTGCCGGGAAAAAATCCCAAAATTGAAAGACAGGTGCTTTTGAGGCTGGAGTGGCCAGCAAAGCCCGCAGACCCCAAGTCTGGGCGGCAATGCATGCAGTTCCCAGAGAGGTTCGAAAAAAGCCCTAGTTGTTCTCACTGGCACCTTGGGTGCGCGAGCCACCCCCGGCCGTTCGGCCCTTTTGGAGCCCGGTGCCGGGAAAAAATGCCAAAAAGTGAAGGACAGGTGCTTTTGAGGCTGGAGTGGCCAGCAAAGCCCGCAGCCCCCAAGTCTGGGCGGCAATGCGTGCAGTTCCCAGAGAGGTTCGAAAAAAGCCCTAGTTGTTCTCGCTGGCACCTTGGGTGCGGGAGCCAGCCCCGGCCGTTCGGCCCTTTTGGAGCCCGGTGCCGGGAAAAAATGCCAAAAAGTGAAAGACAGGTGCTTTTGAGGCTGGAGTGGCCAGCAAAGCCCGCAGACCCCAAGTCTGGGCGGCAATGCGTGCAGTTCCCAGAGAGGTTCGAAAAAAGCCCTAGTTGTTCTCGCTGGCAGCTCGGGTGCGGGAGCCACCCCCGGCCGTTCGGCCCTTTTGGAGCCCGGTGCCAGGAAAAAATGCAAAAAAGGGAAAGACAGGTGCTTTTGAGGCTGGAGTGGCCAGCAAAGCCCGCAGCCCCCAAGTCTGGGCGGCAATGCGTGCAGTTCCCAGAGAGGTTCGAAAAAAGCCCTAGTTGTTCTCGCTGGCAGCTTGGGTGCGGGAGCCACCCCCGGCCGTTCGGCCCTTTTGGAGCCCGGTGCCGGGAAAAAATGCCAAAAAGTGAAAGACAGGTGCTTTTGAGGCTGGAGTGGCCAGCAAAGCCCGCAGACCCCAAGTCTGGGCGGCAATGCGTGCAGTTCCCAGAGAGGTTCGAAAAAAGCCCTAGTTGTTCTCGCTGGCACCTCGGGTGCGGGAGCCACCCCCGGCCGTTCGGCCCTTTTGGAGCCCGGTGCCGGGAAAAAATGCAAAAAAGTGAAGGACAGGTGCTTTTGAGGCTGGAGTGGCCAGCAAAGCCCGCAGCCCCCAAGTCTGGGCGGCAATGCGTGCAGTTCCCAGAGAGGTTCGAAAAAAGCCCTAGTTGTTCTCGCTGGCACCTTGGGTGTGGGAGCCACCCCCGGCCGTTCGGCCCTTTTGGAGCCCGGTGCCGGGAAAAAAATGCAAAAAAGTGAAGGACAGGTGCTTTTGAGGCTGGAGTGGCCAGCAAAGCCCGCAGCCCCCAAGTCTGGGCCGCAATGCGTGCAGTTCCCAGAGAGGTTCGAAAAAAGCCCTAGTTGTTCTCGCTGGCACCTTGGGTGCGGGAGCCACCCCCGGCCGTTCGGCCCTTTTGGAGCTCGGTGCCGGGAAAAAATGCCAAAAAGTGAAAGACAGGTGCTTTTGAGGCTGGAGTGGCCAGCAAAGCCCGCAGCCCCCAAGTCTGGGCGGCAATGCGTGCAGTTCCCAGAGAGGTTCGAAAAAAGCCCTAGTTGTTCTCGCTGTCACCTCGGGTGCGGGAGCCACCCCCGGCCGTTCGGCCCTTTTGGAGCCCGGTGCCGGGAAAAAATGCCAAAAAGTGAAAGACAGGTGCTTTTGAGGCTGGAGTGGCCAGCAAAGCCCGCAGACCCCAAGTCTGGGCGGCAATGCGTGCAGTTCCCAGAGAGGTTCGAAAAAAGCCCTAGTTGTTCTCGCTGGCACCTCGGGTGCGGGAGCCACCCCCGGCCGTTCGGCCCTTTTGGAGCCCGGTGCCGGGAAAAAATGCCAAAAAGTGAAAGACAGGTGCTTTTGAGGCTGGAGTGGCCAGCAAAGCCCGCAGACCCCAAGTCTGGGCGGCAATGCGTGCAGTTCCCAGAGAGGTTCGAAAAAAGCCCTAGTTGTTCTCGCTGGCACCTTGGGTGCGGGAGCCACCCCCGGCCGTTCGGCCCTTTTGGAGCCCGGTGCCGGGAAAAAATGCAAAAAAGTGAAGGACAGGTGCTTTTGAGGCTGGAGTGGCCAGCAAAGCCCGCAGCCCCCAAGTCTGGGCGGCAATGCGTGCAGTTCCCAGAGAGGTTCGAAAAAAGCCCTAGTTGTTCTCGCTGGCAGCTCGGGTGCGGGAGCCACCCCCGGCCGTTCGGCCCTTTTGGAGCCTGGTGCCGGGAAAAAATGCCAAAAAGTGAAGGACAGGTGCTTTTGAGGCTGGAGTGGCCAGCAAAGCCCGCAGCCCCCAAGTCTGGGCGGCAATGCGTGCAGTTCCCAGAGAGGTTCGAAAAAAGCCCTAGTTGTTCTCGCTGGCACCTTGGGTGCGGGAGCCACCCCCGGCCGTTCGGCCCTTTTGGAGCCCGGTGCCGGGAAAAAATCCCAAAATTGAAAGACAGGTGCTTTTGAGGCTGGAGTGGCCAGCAAAGCCCGCAGACCCCAAGTCTGGGCGGCAATGCATGCAGTTCCCAGAGAGGTTCGAAAAAAGCCCTACTTGTTCTCGCTGGCACCTTGGGTGCGGGAGCCACCCCCGGCCGTTCGGCCCTTTTGGAGCCCGGTGCCAGGAAAAAATGCCAAAAAGGGAAAGACAGGTGCTTTTGAGGCTGGAGTGGCCAGCAAAGCCCGCAGCCCCCAAGTCTGGGCGGCAATGTGTGCAGTTCCCAGAGAGGTTCGAAAAAAGCCCTAGTTGTTCTCGCTGGCACCTTGGGTGCGCGAGCCACCCCCGGCCGTTCGGCCCTTTTGGAGCCCGGTGCCGGGAAAAAATGCAAAAAAGTGAAGGACAGGTGCTTTTGAGGCTGGAGTGGCCAGCAAAGCCCGCAGCCCCCAAGTCTGGGCGGCAATGCGTGCAGTTCCCAGTGAGGTTCGAAAAAAGCCCTAGTTGTTCTCGCTGGCACCTTGGGTGCGGGAGCCACCCCCGGCCGTTTGGCCCTTTTGGAGCCCGGTGCCGGGAAAAAATGCCAAAAAGTGAAAGACAGGTGCTTTTGAGGCTGGAGTGGCCAGCAAAGCCCGCAGCCCCCAAGTCTGGGCGGCAATGCGTGCAGTTCCCAGAGAGGTTGGAAAAAAGCCCTAGTTGTTCTCGCTGGCACCTTGGGTGCGGGAGCCAGCCCCGGCCGTTCGGCCCTTTTGGAGCCCGGTGCCGGGAAAAAATGCCAAAAAGTGAAGGACAGGTGCTTTTGAGGCTGGAGTGGCCAGCAAAGCCCGCAGCCCCCAAGTCTGGGCGGCAATGCGTGCAGTTCCCAGAGAGGTTCGAAAAAAGCCCTAGTTGTTCTCGCTGGCACCTTGGGTGCGGGAGCCACCCCCGGCCGTTCGGCCCTTTTGGAGCCCGGTGCCGGGAAAAAATGCCAAAAAGGGAAAGACAGGTGCTTTTGAGGCTGGAGTGGCCAGCAAAGCCCGCAGCCCCCAAGTCTGGGCGGCAATGCGTGCAGTTCCCAGAGAGGTTCGAAAAAAGCCCTAGTTGTTCTCGCTGGCACCTTGGGTGTGGGAGCCAGCCCCGGCCGTTCGGCCCTTTTGGAGCCCGGTGCCGGGAAAAAATGCCAAAAAGTGAAGGACAGGTGCTTTTGAGGCTGGAGTGGCCAGCAAAGCCCGCAGCCCCCAAGTCTGGGCGGCAATGCGTGCAGTTCCCAGAGAGGTTCGAAAAAAGCCCTAGTTGTTCTCGCTGGCACCTTGGGTGCGGGAGCCACCCCCGGCCGTTCGGCCCTTTTGGAGCCCGGTGCCGGGAAAAAATGCCAAAAAGTGAAAGACAGGTGCTTTTGAGGCTGGAGTGGCCAGCAAAGCCCGCAGCCCCCAAGTCTGGGCGGCAATGCGTGCAGTTCCCAGAGAGGTTCGAAAAAAGCCCTAGTTGTTCTCGCTGGCACCTTGGGTGCGGGAGCCACCCCCGGCCGTTCGGCCCTTTTGGAGCCCGGTGCCGGGAAAAAATGCCAAAAAGGGAAAGACAGGTGCTTTTGAGGCTGGAGTGGCCAGCAAAGCCCGCAGCCCCCAAGTCTGGGCGGCAATGCGTGCAGTTCCCAGAGAGGTTCGAAAAAAGCCCTAGTTGTTCTCGCTGGCACCTTGGGTGCGGGAGCCACCCCCGGCCGTTCGGCCCTTTTGGAGCCCGGTGCCGGGAAAAATTGCAAAAAAGTGAAGGACAGGTGCTTTTGAGGCTGGAGTGGCCAGCAAAGCCCGCAGCCCCCAAGTCTGGGCGGCAATGCGTGCAGTTCCCAGAGAGGTTCGAAAAAAGCCCTAGTTGTTCTCGCTGGCAGCTTGGGTGCGGGAGCCACCCCCGGCCGTTCGGCCCTTTTGGAGCCCGGTGCCGGGAAAAAATGCCAAAAAGTGAAGGACAGGTGCTTTTGAGGCTGGAGTGGCCAGCAAAGCCCGCAGCCCCCAAGTCTGGGCGGCAATGCGTGCAGTTCCCAGAGAGGTTCGAAAAAAGCCCTAGTTGTTCTCGCTGGCACCTTGGGTGCGGGAGCCAGCCCCGGCCGTTCGGCCCTTTTGGAGCCCGGTGCCGGGAAAAAATGCCAAAAAGTGAAAGACAGGTGCTTTTGAGGCTGGAGTGGCCAGCAAAGCCCGCAGACCCCAAGTCTGGGCGGCAATGCGTGCAGTTCCCAGAGAGGTTCGAAAAAAGCCCTAGTTGTTCTCGCTGGCAGCTCGGGTGCGGGAGCCACCCCCGGCCGTTCGGCCCTTTTGGAGCCCGGTGCCAGGAAAAAATGCCAAAAAGGGAAAGACAGGTGCTTTTGAGGCTGGAGTGGCCAGCAAAGCCCGCAGCCCCCAAGTCTGGGCGGCAATGCGTGCAGTTCCCAGAGAGGTTCGAAAAAAGCCCTAGTTGTTCTCGCTGGCAGCTTGGGTGCGGGAGCCACCCCCGGCCGTTCGGCCCTTTTGGAGCCCGGTGCCGGGAAAAAAATGCAAAAAAGTGAAGGACAGGTGCTTTTGAGGCTGGAGTGGCCAGCAAAGCCCGCAGCCCCCAAGTCTGGGCCGCAATGCGTGCAGTTCCCAGAGAGGTTCGAAAAAAGCCCTAGTTGTTCTCGCTGGCACCTTGGGTGCGGGAGCCACCCCCGGCCGTTCGGCCCTTTTGGAGCTCGGTGCCGGGAAAAAATGCCAAAAAGTGAAAGACAGGTGCTTTTGAGGCTGGAGTGGCCAGCAAAGCCCGCAGCCCCCAAGTCTGGGCGGCAATGCGTGCAGTTCCCAGAGAGGTTCGAAAAAAGCCCTAGTTGTTCTCGCTGGCACCTCGGGTGCGGGAGCCACCCCCGGCCGTTCGGCCCTTTTGGAGCCCGGTGCCGGGAAAAAATGCCAAAAAGTGAAAGACAGGTGCTTTTGAGGCTGGAGTGGCCAGCAAAGCCCGCAGACCCCAAGTCTGGGCGGCAATGCGTGCAGTTCCCAGAGAGGTTCGAAAAAAGCCCTAGTTGTTCTCGCTGGCACCTTGGGTGCGGGAGCCACCCCCGGCCGTTCGGCCCTTTTGGAGCCCGGTGCCGGGAAAAAATGCAAAAAAGTGAAGGACAGGTGCTTTTGAGGCTGGAGTGGCCAGCAAAGCCCGCAGCCCCCAAGTCTGGGCGGCAATGCGTGCAGTTCCCAGAGAGGTTCGAAAAAAGCCCTAGTTGTTCTCGCTGGCAGCTCGGGTGCGGGAGCCACCCCCGGCCGTTCGGCCCTTTTGGAGCCTGGTGCCGGGAAAAAAAGCCAAAAAGTGAAGGACAGGTGCTTTTGAGGCTGGAGTGGCCAGCAAAGCCCGCAGCCCCCAAGTCTGGGCGGCAATGCGTGCAGTTCCCAGAGAGGTTCGAAAAAAGCCCTAGTTGTTCTCGCTGGCACCTTGGGTGCGGGAGCCACCCCCGGCCGTTCGGCCCTTTTGGAGCCCGGTGCCGGGAAAAAATGCCAAAAAGTGAAAGACAGGTGCTTTTGAGGCTGGAGTAGCCAGCAAAGCCCGCAGCCCCCAAGTCTGGGCGGCAATGCGTGCAGTTCCCAGAGAGGTTCGAAAAAAGCCCTAGTTGTTCTCGCTGGCACCTTGGGTGCGGGAGCCAGCCCCGGCCGTTCAGCCCTTTTGGAGCCCGGTGCCGGGAAAAAATCCCAAAATTGAAAGACAGGTGCTTTTGAGGCTGGAGTGGCCAGCAAAGCCCGCAGACCCCAAGTCTGGGCGGCAATGCATGCAGTTCCCAGAGAGGTTCGAAAAAAGCCCTACTTGTTCTCGCTGGCACCTTGGGTGCGGGAGCCACCCCCGGCCGTTCGGCCCTTTTGGAGCCCGGTGCCAGGAAAAAATGCCAAAAAGGGAAAGACAGGTGCTTTTGAGGCTGGAGTGGCCAGCAAAGCCCGCAGCCCCCAAGTCTGGGCGGCAATGTGTGCAGTTCCCAGAGAGGTTCGAAAAAAGCCCTAGTTGTTCTCGCTGGCACCTTGGGTGCGCGAGCCACCCCCGGCCGTTCGGCCCTTTTGGAGCCCGGTGCCGGGAAAAAATGCAAAAAAGTGAAGGACAGGTGCTTTTGAGGCTGGAGTGGCCAGCAAAGCCCGCAGCCCCCAAGTCTGGGCGGCAATGCGTGCAGTTCCCAGAGAGGTTCGAAAAAAGCCCTAGTTGTTCTCGCTGGCACCTTGGGTGCGGGAGCCACCCCCGGCCGTTCGGCCCTTTTGGAGCCCGGTGCCGGGAAAAAATGCAAAAAAGTGAAGGACAGGTGCTTTTGAGGCTGGAGTGGCCAGCAAAGCCCGCAGCCCCCAAGTCTGGGCGGCAATGCGTGCAGTTCCCAGTGAGGTTCGAAAAAAGCCCTAGTTGTTCTCGCTGGCACCTTGGGTGCGGGAGCCACCCCCGGCCGTTTGGCCCTTTTGGAGCCCGGTGCCGGGAAAAAATGCCAAAAAGTGAAGGACAGGTGCTTTTGAGGCTGGAGTGGCCAGCAAAGCCCGCAGCCCCCAAGTCTGGGCGGCAATGCGTGCAGTTCCCAGAGAGGTTCGAAAAAAGCCCTAGTTGTTCTCGCTGGCACCTTGGGTGCGGGAGCCACCCCCGGCCGTTCGGCCCTTTTGGAGCCCGGTGCCGGGAAAAAATGCCAAAAAGTGAAAGACAGGTGCTTTTGAGGCTGGAGTGGCCAGCAAAGCCCGCAGCCCCCAAGTCTGGGCGGCAATGCGTGCAGTTCCCAGAGAGGTTCGAAAAAAGCCCTAGTTGTTCTCGCTGGCACCTTGGGTGTGGGAGCCAGCCCCGGCCGTTCGGCCCTTTTGGAGCCCGGTGCCGGGAAAAAATGCCAAAAAGTGAAGGACAGGTGCTTTTGAGGCTGGAGTGGCCAGCAAAGCCCGCAGCCCCCAAGTCTGGGCGGCAATGCGTGCAGTTCCCAGAGAGGTTCGAAAAAAGCCCTAGTTGTTCTCGCTGGCACCTTGGGTGCGGGAGCCACCCCCGGCCGTTCGGCCCTTTTGGAGCCTGGTGCCGGGAAAAAATGCCAAAAAGTGAAAGACAGGTGCTTTTGAGGCTGGAGTGGCCAGCAAAGCCCGCAGCCCCCAAGTCTGGGCGGCAATGCGTGCAGTTCCCAGAGAGGTTCGAAAAAAGCCCTAGTTGTTCTCGCTGGCACCTTGGGTGCGGGAGCCACCCCCGGCCGTTCGGCCCTTTTGGAGCCCGGTGCCGGGAAAAAATGCCAAAAAGTGAAAGAGAGGTGCTTTTGAGGCTGGAGTGGCCAGCAAAGCCCGCAGCCCCCAAGTCTGGGCGGCAATGCGTGCAGTTCCCAGAGAGGTTCGAAAAAAGCCCTAGTTGTTCTCGCTGGCACCTTGGGTGCGGGAGCCACCCCCGGCCGTTCGGCCCTTTTGGAGCCCGGTGCCGGGAAAAATTGCAAAAAAGTGAAGGACAGGTGCTTTTGAGGCTGGAGTGGCCAGCAAAGCCCGCAGCCCCCAAGTCTGGGCGGCAATGCGTGCAGTTCCCAGAGAGGTTCGAAAAAAGCCCTAGTTGTTCTCGCTGGCAGCTTGGGTGCGGGAGCCACCCCCGGCCGTTTGGCCCTTTTGGAGCCCGGTGCCGGGAAAAAATGCCAAAAAGTGAAAGACAGGTGCTTTTGAGGCTGGAGTGGCCAGCAAAGCCCGCAGGCCCAAAGTCTGGGCGGCAATGCGTGCAGTTCCCAGAGAGGTTCGAAAAAAGCCCTAGTTGTTCTCGCTGGCACCTTGGGTGCGGGAGCCACCCCCGGCCGTTCGGCCCTTTTGGAGCCCGGGGCCGGGAAAAAATGCCAAAAAGTGAAGGACAGGTGCTTTTGAGGCTGGAGTGGCCAGCAAAGCCCGCAGCCCCCAAGTCTGGGCGGCAATGCGTGCAGTTCCCAGAGAGGTTCGAAAAAAGCCCTAGTTGTTCTCGCTGGCAGCTCGGGTGCGGGAGCCACCCCCGGCCGTTCGGCCCTTTTGGAGCCCGGTGCCGGGAAAAAATGCCAAAAAGTGAAAGACAGGTGCTTTTGAGGCTGGAGTGGCCAGCAAAGCCCGCAGCCCCCAAGTCTGGGCGGCAATGCGTGCAGTTCCCAGAGAGGTTCGAAAAAAGCCCTAGTTGTTCTCGCTGGCACCTTGGGTGCGGGAGCCACCCCCGGCCGTTCGGCCCTTTTGGAGCCCGGTGCCGGCAAAAAATGCCAAAAAGTGAAAGACAGGTGCTTTTGAGGCTGGAGTGGCCAGCAAAGCCCGCAGACCCCAAGTCTGGGCGGCAATGCGTGCAGTTCCCAGAGAGGTTCGAAAAAAGCCCTACTTGTTCTCGCTGGCACCTTGGGTGCGGGAGCCACCCCCGGCCGTTCGGCCCTTTTGGAGCCCGGTGCCAGGAAAAAATGCCAAAAAGGGAAAGACAGGTGCTTTTGAGGCTGGAGTGGCCAGCAAAGCCCGCAGCCCCCAAGTCTGGGCGGCAATGCGTGCAGTTCCCAGAGAGGTTCGAAAAAAGCCCTAGTTGTTCTCGCTGGCACCTTGGGTGCGGGAGCCACCCCCGGCCGTTCGGCCCTTTTGGAGCCCGGTGCCGGGAAAAAATGCCAAAAAGTGAAGGACAGGTGCTTTTGAGGCTGGAGTGGCCAGCAAAGCCCGCAGCCCCCAAGTCTGGGCGGCAATGCGTGCAGTTCCCAGTGAGGTTCGAAAAAAGCCCTAGTTGTTCTCGCTGGCACCTTGGGTGCGGGAGCCACCCCCGGCCGTTTGGCCCTTTTGGAGCCCGGTGCCGGGAAAAAATGCCAAAAAGTGAAAGACAGGTGCTTTTGAGGCTGGAGTGGCCAGCAAAGCCCGCAGCCCCCAAGTCTGGGGGGCAATGCGTGCAGTTCCCAGAGAGGTTGGAAAAAAGCCCTAGTTGTTCTCGCTGGCACCTTGGGTGCGGGAGCCAGCCCCGGCCGTTCGGCCCTTTTGGAGCCCGGTGCCGGGAAAAAATGCCAAAAAGTGAAGGACAGGTGCTTTTGAGGCTGGAGTGGCCAGCAAAGCCCGCAGACCCCAAGTCTGGGCGGCAATGCGTGCAGTTCCCAGAGAGGTTCGAAAAAAGCCCTAGTTGTTCTCGCTGGCACCTTGGGTGCGGGAGCCACCCCCGGCCGTTCGGCCCTTTTGGAGCCCGGTGCCGGGAAAAAATGCAAAAAAGTGAAGGACAGGTGCTTTTGAGGCTGGAGTGGCCAGCAAAGCCCGCAGCCCCCAAGTCTGGGCGGCAATGCGTGCAGTTCCCAGAGAGGTTCGAAAAAAGCCCTAGTTGTTCTCGCTGGCAGCTCGGGTGCGGGAGCCACCCCCGGCCGTTCGGCCCTTTTGGAGCCTGGTGCCGGGAAAAAATGCCAAAAAGTGAAGGACAGGTGCTTTTGAGGCTGGAGTGGCCAGCAAAGCCCGCAGCCCCCAAGTCTGGGCGGCAATGCGTGCAGTTCCCAGAGAGGTTCGAAAAAAGCCCTAGTTGTTCTCGCTGGCACCTTGGGTGCGGGAGCCACCCCCGGCCGTTCGGCCCTTTTGGAGCCCGGTGCCGGGAAAAAATCCCAAAATTGAAAGACAGGTGCTTTTGAGGCTGGAGTGGCCAGCAAAGCCCGCAGACCCCAAGTCTGGGCGGCAATGCATGCAGTTCCCAGAGAGGTTCGAAAAAAGCCCTACTTGTTCTCGCTGGCACCTTGGGTGCGGGAGCCACCCCCGGCCGTTCGGCCCTTTTGGAGCCCGGTGCCAGGAAAAAATGCCAAAAAGGGAAAGACAGGTGCTTTTGAGGCTGGAGTGGCCAGCAAAGCCCGCAGCCCCCAAGTCTGGGCGGCAATGTGTGCAGTTCCCAGAGAGGTTCGAAAAAAGCCCTAGTTGTTCTCGCTGGCACCTTGGGTGCGCGAGCCACCCCCGGCCGTTCGGCCCTTTTGGAGCCCGGTGCCGGGAAAAAATGCAAAAAAGTGAAGGACAGGTGCTTTTGAGGCTGGAGTGGCCAGCAAAGCCCGCAGCCCCCAAGTCTGGGCGGCAATGCGTGCAGTTCCCAGTGAGGTTCGAAAAAAGCCCTAGTTGTTCTCGCTGGCACCTTGGGTGCGGGAGCCACCCCCGGCCGTTTGGCCCTTTTGGAGCCCGGTGCCGGGAAAAAATGCCAAAAAGTGAAAGACAGGTGCTTTTGAGGCTGGAGTGGCCAGCAAAGCCCGCAGCCCCCAAGTCTGGGCGGCAATGCGTGCAGTTCCCAGAGAGGTTGGAAAAAAGCCCTAGTTGTTCTCGCTGGCACCTTGGGTGCGGGAGCCACCCCCGGCCGTTCGGCCCTTTTGGAGCCCGGTGCCGGGAAAAAATGCCAAAAAGTGAAGGACAGGTGCTTTTGAGGCTGGAGTGGCCAGCAAAGCCCGCAGCCCCCAAGTCTGGGCGGCAATGCGTGCAGTTCCCAGAGAGGTTCGAAAAAAGCCCTAGTTGTTCTCGCTGGCACCTTGGGTGCGGGAGCCACCCCCGGCCGTTCGGCCCTTTTGGAGCCCGGTGCCGGGAAAAAATGCCAAAAAGTGAAAGACAGGTGCTTTTGAGGCTGGAGTGGCCAGCAAAGCCCGCAGCCCCCAAGTCTGGGCCGCAATGCGTGCAGTTCCCAGAGAGGTTCGAAAAAAGCCCTAGTTGTTCTCGCTGGCACCTTGGGTGCGGGAGCCACCCCCGGCCGTTTGGCCCTTTTGGAGCCCGGTGCCGGGAAAAAATGCCAAAAAGTGAAAGACAGGTGCTTTTGAGGCTGGAGTGGCCAGCAAAGCCCGCAGCCCCCAAGTCTGGGCGGCAATGCGTGCAGTTCCCAGAGAGGTTGGAAAAAAGCCCTAGTTGTTCTCGCTGGCACCTTGGGTGCGGGAGCCACCCCCGGCCGTTCGGCCCTTTTGGAGCCCGGTGCCGGGAAAAAATGCCAAAAAGTGAAGGACAGGTGCTTTTGAGGCTGGAGTGGCCAGCAAAGCCCGCAGCCCCCAAGTCTGGGCGGCAATGCGTGCAGTTCCCAGAGAGGTTCGAAAAAAGCCCTAGTTGTTCTTGCTGGCACCTTGGGTGCGGGAGCCACCCCCGGCCGTTCGGCCCTTTTGGAGCCCGGTGCCGGGAAAAAATGCCAAAAAGTGAAAGACAGGTGCTTTTGAGGCTGGAGTGGCCAGCAAAGCCCGCAGCCCCCAAGTCTGGGCGGCAATGCGTGCAGTTCCCAGAGAGGTTCGAAAAAAGCCCTAGTTGTTCTCGCTGGCACCTTGGGTGCGGGAGCCACCCCCGGCCGTTCGGCCCTTTTGGAGCTCGGTGCCGGGAAAAAATGCCAAAAAGTGAAAGACAGGTGCTTTTGAGGCTGGAGTGGCCAGCAAAGCCCGCAGCCCCCAAGTCTGGGCGGCAATGCGTGCAGTTCCCAGAGAGGTTCGAAAAAAGCCCTAGTTGTTCTCGCTGGCACCTCGGGTGCGGGAGCCACCCCCGGCCGTTCGGCCCTTTTGGAGCCCGGTGCCGGGAAAAAATGCCAAAAAGTGAAAGACAGGTGCTTTTGAGGCTGGAGTGGCCAGCAAAGCCCGCAGCCCCCAAGTCTGGGCGGCAATGCGTGCAGTTCCCAGAGAGGTTCGAAAAAAGCCCTAGTTGTTCTCGCTGGCACCTTGGGTGCGGGAGCCAGCCCCGGCCGTTCGGCCCTTTTGGAGCCCGGTGCCGGGAAAAAATCCCAAAATTGAAAGACAGGTGCTTTTGAGGCTGGAGTGGCCAGCAAAGCCCGCAGACCCCAAGTCTGGGCGGCAATGCATGCAGTTCCCAGAGAGGTTCGAAAAAAGCCCTAGTTGTTCTCACTGGCACCTTGGGTGCGCGAGCCACCCCCGGCCGTTCGGCCCTTTTGGAGCCCGGTGCCGGGAAAAAATGCCAAAAAGTGAAGGACAGGTGCTTTTGAGGCTGGAGTGGCCAGCAAAGCCCGCAGCCCCCAAGTCTGGGCGGCAATGCGTGCAGTTCCCAGAGAGGTTCGAAAAAAGCCCTAGTTGTTCTCGCTGGCACCTTGGGTGCGGGAGCCAGCCCCGGCCGTTCGGCCCTTTTGGAGCCCGGTGCCGGGAAAAAATGCCAAAAAGTGAAAGACAGGTGCTTTTGAGGCTGGAGTGGCCAGCAAAGCCCGCAGACCCCAAGTCTGGGCGGCAATGCGTGCAGTTCCCAGAGAGGTTCGAAAAAAGCCCTAGTTGTTCTCGCTGGCAGCTCGGGTGCGGGAGCCACCCCCGGCCGTTCGGCCCTTTTGGAGCCCGGTGCCAGGAAAAAATGCAAAAAAGGGAAAGACAGGTGCTTTTGAGGCTGGAGTGGCCAGCAAAGCCCGCAGCCCCCAAGTCTGGGCGGCAATGCGTGCAGTTCCCAGAGAGGTTCGAAAAAAGCCCTAGTTGTTCTCGCTGGCAGCTTGGGTGCGGGAGCCACCCCCGGCCGTTCGGCCCTTTTGGAGCCCGGTGCCGGGAAAAAATGCCAAAAAGTGAAAGACAGGTGCTTTTGAGGCTGGAGTGGCCAGCAAAGCCCGCAGACCCCAAGTCTGGGCGGCAATGCGTGCAGTTCCCAGAGAGGTTCGAAAAAAGCCCTAGTTGTTCTCGCTGGCACCTCGGGTGCGGGAGCCACCCCCGGCCGTTCGGCCCTTTTGGAGCCCGGTGCCGGGAAAAAATGCAAAAAAGTGAAGGACAGGTGCTTTTGAGGCTGGAGTGGCCAGCAAAGCCCGCAGCCCCCAAGTCTGGGCGGCAATGCGTGCAGTTCCCAGAGAGGTTCGAAAAAAGCCCTAGTTGTTCTCGCTGGCACCTTGGGTGTGGGAGCCACCCCCGGCCGTTCGGCCCTTTTGGAGCCCGGTGCCGGGAAAAAAATGCAAAAAAGTGAAGGACAGGTGCTTTTGAGGCTGGAGTGGCCAGCAAAGCCCGCAGCCCCCAAGTCTGGGCCGCAATGCGTGCAGTTCCCAGAGAGGTTCGAAAAAAGCCCTAGTTGTTCTCGCTGGCACCTTGGGTGCGGGAGCCACCCCCGGCCGTTCGGCCCTTTTGGAGCTCGGTGCCGGGAAAAAATGCCAAAAAGTGAAAGACAGGTGCTTTTGAGGCTGGAGTGGCCAGCAAAGCCCGCAGCCCCCAAGTCTGGGCGGCAATGCGTGCAGTTCCCAGAGAGGTTCGAAAAAAGCCCTAGTTGTTCTCGCTGTCACCTCGGGTGCGGGAGCCACCCCCGGCCGTTCGGCCCTTTTGGAGCCCGGTGCCGGGAAAAAATGCCAAAAAGTGAAAGACAGGTGCTTTTGAGGCTGGAGTGGCCAGCAAAGCCCGCAGACCCCAAGTCTGGGCAGCAATGCGTGCAGTTCCCAGAGAGGTTCGAAAAAAGCCCTAGTTGTTCTCGCTGGCACCTCGGGTGCGGGAGCCACCCCCGGCCGTTCGGCCCTTTTGGAGCCCGGTGCCGGGAAAAAATGCCAAAAAGTGAAAGACAGGTGCTTTTGAGGCTGGAGTGGCCAGCAAAGCCCGCAGACCCCAAGTCTGGGCGGCAATGCGTGCAGTTCCCAGAGAGGTTCGAAAAAAGCCCTAGTTGTTCTCGCTGGCACCTTGGGTGCGGGAGCCACCCCCGGCCGTTCGGCCCTTTTGGAGCCCGGTGCCGGGAAAAAATGCAAAAAAGTGAAGGACAGGTGCTTTTGAGGCTGGAGTGGCCAGCAAAGCCCGCAGCCCCCAAGTCTGGGCGGCAATGCGTGCAGTTCCCAGAGAGGTTCGAAAAAAGCCCTAGTTGTTCTCGCTGGCAGCTCGGGTGCGGGAGCCACCCCCGGCCGTTCGGCCCTTTTGGAGCCTGGTGCCGGGAAAAAATGCCAAAAAGTGAAGGACAGGTGCTTTTGAGGCTGGAGTGGCCAGCAAAGCCCGCAGCCCCCAAGTCTGGGCGGCAATGCGTGCAGTTCCCAGAGAGGTTCGAAAAAAGCCCTAGTTGTTCTCGCTGGCACCTTGGGTGCGGGAGCCACCCCCGGCCGTTCGGCCCTTTTGGAGCCCGGTGCCGGGAAAAAATCCCAAAATTGAAAGACAGGTGCTTTTGAGGCTGGAGTGGCCAGCAAAGCCCGCAGACCCCAAGTCTGGGCGGCAATGCATGCAGTTCCCAGAGAGGTTCGAAAAAAGCCCTACTTGTTCTCGCTGGCACCTTGGGTGCGGGAGCCACCCCCGGCCGTTCGGCCCTTTTGGAGCCCGGTGCCAGGAAAAAATGCCAAAAAGGGAAAGACAGGTGCTTTTGAGGCTGGAGTGGCCAGCAAAGCCCGCAGCCCCCAAGTCTGGGCGGCAATGTGTGCAGTTCCCAGAGAGGTTCGAAAAAAGCCCTAGTTGTTCTCGCTGGCACCTTGGGTGCGCGAGCCACCCCCGGCCGTTCGGCCCTTTTGGAGCCCGGTGCCGGGAAAAAATGCAAAAAAGTGAAGGACAGGTGCTTTTGAGGCTGGAGTGGCCAGCAAAGCCCGCAGCCCCCAAGTCTGGGCGGCAATGCGTGCAGTTCCCAGTGAGGTTCGAAAAAAGCCCTAGTTGTTCTCGCTGGCACCTTGGGTGCGGGAGCCACCCCCGGCCGTTTGGCCCTTTTGGAGCCCGGTGCCGGGAAAAAATGCCAAAAAGTGAAAGACAGGTGCTTTTGAGGCTGGAGTGGCCAGCAAAGCCCGCAGCCCCCAAGTCTGGGCGGCAATGCGTGCAGTTCCCAGAGAGGTTGGAAAAAAGCCCTAGTTGTTCTCGCTGGCACCTTGGGTGCGGGAGCCAGCCCCGGCCGTTCGGCCCTTTTGGAGCCCGGTGCCGGGAAAAAATGCCAAAAAGTGAAGGACAGGTGCTTTTGAGGCTGGAGTGGCCAGCAAAGCCCGCAGCCCCCAAGTCTGGGCGGCAATGCGTGCAGTTCCCAGAGAGGTTCGAAAAAAGCCCTAGTTGTTCTCGCTGGCACCTTGGGTGCGGGAGCCACCCCCGGCCGTTCGGCCCTTTTGGAGCCCGGTGCCGGGAAAAAATGCCAAAAAGGGAAAGACAGGTGCTTTTGAGGCTGGAGTGGCCAGCAAAGCCCGCAGCCCCCAAGTCTGGGCGGCAATGCGTGCAGTTCCCAGAGAGGTTCGAAAAAAGCCCTAGTTGTTCTCGCTGGCACCTTGGGTGTGGGAGCCAGCCCCGGCCGTTCGGCCCTTTTGGAGCCCGGTGCCGGGAAAAAATGCCAAAAAGTGAAGGACAGGTGCTTTTGAGGCTGGAGTGGCCAGCAAAGCCCGCAGCCCCCAAGTCTGGGCGGCAATGCGTGCAGTTCCCAGAGAGGTTCGAAAAAAGCCCTAGTTGTTCTCGCTGGCACCTTGGGTGCGGGAGCCACCCCCGGCCGTTCGGCCCTTTTGGAGCCCGGTGCCGGGAAAAAATGCCAAAAAGTGAAAGACAGGTGCTTTTGAGGCTGGAGTGGCCAGCAAAGCCCGCAGCCCCCAAGTCTGGGCGGCAATGCGTGCAGTTCCCAGAGAGGTTCGAAAAAAGCCCTAGTTGTTCTCGCTGGCACCTTGGGTGCGGGAGCCACCCCCGGCCGTTCGGCCCTTTTGGAGCCCGGTGCCGGGAAAAAATGCCAAAAAGGGAAAGACAGGTGCTTTTGAGGCTGGAGTGGCCAGCAAAGCCCGCAGCCCCCAAGTCTGGGCGGCAATGCGTGCAGTTCCCAGAGAGGTTCGAAAAAAGCCCTAGTTGTTCTCGCTGGCACCTTGGGTGCGGGAGCCACCCCCGGCCGTTCGGCCCTTTTGGAGCCCGGTGCCGGGAAAAATTGCAAAAAAGTGAAGGACAGGTGCTTTTGAGGCTGGAGTGGCCAGCAAAGCCCGCAGCCCCCAAGTCTGGGCGGCAATGCGTGCAGTTCCCAGAGAGGTTCGAAAAAAGCCCTAGTTGTTCTCGCTGGCAGCTTGGGTGCGGGAGCCACCCCCGGCCGTTCGGCCCTTTTGGAGCCCGGTGCCGGGAAAAAATGCCAAAAAGTGAAGGACAGGTGCTTTTGAGGCTGGAGTGGCCAGCAAAGCCCGCAGCCCCCAAGTCTGGGCGGCAATGCGTGCAGTTCCCAGAGAGGTTCGAAAAAAGCCCTAGTTGTTCTCGCTGGCACCTTGGGTGCGGGAGCCAGCCCCGGCCGTTCGGCCCTTTTGGAGCCCGGTGCCGGGAAAAAATGCCAAAAAGTGAAAGACAGGTGCTTTTGAGGCTGGAGTGGCCAGCAAAGCCCGCAGACCCCAAGTCTGGGCGGCAATGCGTGCAGTTCCCAGAGAGGTTCGAAAAAAGCCCTAGTTGTTCTCGCTGGCAGCTCGGGTGCGGGAGCCACCCCCGGCCGTTCGGCCCTTTTGGAGCCCGGTGCCAGGAAAAAATGCCAAAAAGGGAAAGACAGGTGCTTTTGAGGCTGGAGTGGCCAGCAAAGCCCGCAGCCCCCAAGTCTGGGCGGCAATGCGT
Source organism: Numenius arquata (assembly GCF_964106895.1). Taxonomy (NCBI): domain Eukaryota; kingdom Metazoa; phylum Chordata; class Aves; order Charadriiformes; family Scolopacidae; genus Numenius; species Numenius arquata. The sequence continues at coordinate 77,699 of NW_027414052.1, read as the reverse complement.
GCAGTTCCCAGAGAGGTTCGAAAAAAGCCCTAGTTGTTCTCGCTGGCAGCTTGGGTGCGGGAGCCACCCCCGGCCGTTCGGCCCTTTTGGAGCCCGGTGCCGGGAAAAAATGCCAAAAAGTGAAAGACAGGTGCTTTTGAGGCTGGAGTGGCCAGCAAAGCCCGCAGACCCCAAGTCTGGGCGGCAATGCGTGCAGTTCCCAGAGAGGTTCGAAAAAAGCCGTAGTTGTTCTCGCTGGCACCTCGGGTGCGGGAGCCACCCCCGGCCGTTCGGCCCTTTTGGAGCCCGGTGCCAGGAAAAAATGCAAAAAAGTGAAGGACAGGTGCTTTTGAGGCTGGAGTGGCCAGCAAAGCCCGCAGCCCCCAAGTCTGGGCGGCAATGTGTGCAGTTCCCAGAGAGGTTCGAAAAAAGCCCTAGTTGTTCTCGCTGGCACCTTGGGTGCGGGAGCCACCCCCGGCCGTTCGGCCCTTTTGGAGCCCGGTGCCGGGAAAAAAATGCAAAAAAGTGAAGGACAGGTGCTTTTGAGGCTGGAGTGGCCAGCAAAGCCCGCAGCCCCCAAGTCTGGGCCGCAATGCGTGCAGTTCCCAGAGAGGTTCGAAAAAAGCCCTAGTTGTTCTCGCTGGCACCTTGGGTGCGGGAGCCACCCCCGGCCGTTCGGCCCTTTTGGAGCTCGGTGCCGGGAAAAAATGCCAAAAAGTGAAAGACAGGTGCTTTTGAGGCTGGAGTGGCCAGCAAAGCCCGCAGCCCCCAAGTCTGGGCGGCAATGCGTGCAGTTCCCAGAGAGGTTCGAAAAAAGCCCTAGTTGTTCTCGCTGTCACCTCGGGTGCGGGAGCCACCCCCGGCCGTTCGGCCCTTTTGGAGCCCGGTGCCGGGAAAAAATGCCAAAAAGTGAAAGACAGGTGCTTTTGAGGCTGGAGTGGCCAGCAAAGCCCGCAGACCCCAAGTCTGGGCGGCAATGCGTGCAGTTCCCAGAGAGGTTCAAAAAAAGCCCTAGTTGTTCTCGCTGGCACCTCGGGTGCGGGAGCCACCCCCGGCCGTTCGGCCCTTTTGGAGCCCGGTGCCGGGAAAAAATGCCAAAAAGTGAAAGACAGGTGCTTTTGAGGCTGGAGTGGCCAGCAAAGCCCGCAGACCCCAAGTCTGGGCGGCAATGCGTGCAGTTCCCAGAGAGGTTCGAAAAAAGCCCTAGTTGTTCTCGCTGGCACCTTGGGTGCGGGAGCCACCCCCGGCCGTTCGGCCCTTTTGGAGCCCGGTGCCGGGAAAAAATGCCAAAAAGTGAAGGACAGGTGCTTTTGAGGCTGGAGTGGCCAGCAAAGCCCGCAGCCCCCAAGTCTGGGCGGCAATGCGTGCAGTTCCCAGAGAGGTTCGAAAAAAGCCCTAGTTGTTCTCGCTGGCAGCTCGGGTGCGGGAGCCACCCCCGGCCGTTCGGCCCTTTTGGAGCCTGGTGCCGGGAAAAAAAGCCAAAAAGTGAAGGACAGGTGCTTTTGAGGCTGGAGTGGCCAGCAAAGCCCGCAGCCCCCAAGTCTGGGCGGCAATGCGTGCAGTTCCCAGAGAGGTTCGAAAAAAGCCCTAGTTGTTCTCGCTGGCACCTTGGGTGCGGGAGCCACCCCCGGCCGTTCGGCCCTTTTGGAGCCCGGTGCCGGGAAAAAATGCCAAAAAGTGAAAGACAGGTGCTTTTGAGGCTGGAGTAGCCAGCAAAGCCCGCAGCCCCCAAGTCTGGGCGGCAATGCGTGCAGTTCCCAGAGAGGTTCGAAAAAAGCCCTAGTTGTTCTCGCTGGCACCTTGGGTGCGGGAGCCAGCCCCGGCCGTTCAGCCCTTTTGGAGCCCGGTGCCGGGAAAAAATCCCAAAATTGAAAGACAGGTGCTTTTGAGGCTGGAGTGGCCAGCAAAGCCCGCAGACCCCAAGTCTGGGCGGCAATGCATGCAGTTCCCAGAGAGGTTCGAAAAAAGCCCTACTTGTTCTCGCTGGCACCTTGGGTGCGGGAGCCACCCCCGGCCGTTCGGCCCTTTTGGAGCCCGGTGCCAGGAAAAAATGCCAAAAAGGGAAAGACAGGTGCTTTTGAGGCTGGAGTGGCCAGCAAAGCCCGCAGCCCCCAAGTCTGGGCGGCAATGTGTGCAGTTCCCAGAGAGGTTCGAAAAAAGCCCTAGTTGTTCTCGCTGGCACCTTGGGTGCGCGAGCCACCCCCGGCCGTTCGGCCCTTTTGGAGCCCGGTGCCGGGAAAAAATGCAAAAAAGTGAAGGACAGGTGCTTTTGAGGCTGGAGTGGCCAGCAAAGCCCGCAGCCCCCAAGTCTGGGCGGCAATGCGTGCAGTTCCCAGAGAGGTTCGAAAAAAGCCCTAGTTGTTCTCGCTGGCACCTTGGGTGCGGGAGCCACCCCCGGCCGTTCGGCCCTTTTGGAGCCCGGTGCCGGGAAAAAATGCAAAAAAGTGAAGGACAGGTGCTTTTGAGGCTGGAGTGGCCAGCAAAGCCCGCAGCCCCCAAGTCTGGGCGGCAATGCGTGCAGTTCCCAGTGAGGTTCGAAAAAAGCCCTAGTTGTTCTCGCTGGCACCTTGGGTGCGGGAGCCACCCCCGGCCGTTTGGCCCTTTTGGAGCCCGGTGCCGGGAAAAAATGCCAAAAAGTGAAGGACAGGTGCTTTTGAGGCTGGAGTGGCCAGCAAAGCCCGCAGCCCCCAAGTCTGGGCGGCAATGCGTGCAGTTCCCAGAGAGGTTCGAAAAAAGCCCTAGTTGTTCTCGCTGGCACCTTGGGTGCGGGAGCCACCCCCGGCCGTTCGGCCCTTTTGGAGCCCGGTGCCGGGAAAAAATGCCAAAAAGTGAAAGACAGGTGCTTTTGAGGCTGGAGTGGCCAGCAAAGCCCGCAGCCCCCAAGTCTGGGCGGCAATGCGTGCAGTTCCCAGAGAGGTTCGAAAAAAGCCCTAGTTGTTCTCGCTGGCACCTTGGGTGTGGGAGCCAGCCCCGGCCGTTCGGCCCTTTTGGAGCCCGGTGCCGGGAAAAAATGCCAAAAAGTGAAGGACAGGTGCTTTTGAGGCTGGAGTGGCCAGCAAAGCCCGCAGCCCCCAAGTCTGGGCGGCAATGCGTGCAGTTCCCAGAGAGGTTCGAAAAAAGCCCTAGTTGTTCTCGCTGGCACCTTGGGTGCGGGAGCCACCCCCGGCCGTTCGGCCCTTTTGGAGCCTGGTGCCGGGAAAAAATGCCAAAAAGTGAAAGACAGGTGCTTTTGAGGCTGGAGTGGCCAGCAAAGCCCGCAGCCCCCAAGTCTGGGCGGCAATGCGTGCAGTTCCCAGAGAGGTTCGAAAAAAGCCCTAGTTGTTCTCGCTGGCACCTTGGGTGCGGGAGCCACCCCCGGCCGTTCGGCCCTTTTGGAGCCCGGTGCCGGGAAAAAATGCCAAAAAGTGAAAGAGAGGTGCTTTTGAGGCTGGAGTGGCCAGCAAAGCCCGCAGCCCCCAAGTCTGGGCGGCAATGCGTGCAGTTCCCAGAGAGGTTCGAAAAAAGCCCTAGTTGTTCTCGCTGGCACCTTGGGTGCGGGAGCCACCCCCGGCCGTTCGGCCCTTTTGGAGCCCGGTGCCGGGAAAAATTGCAAAAAAGTGAAGGACAGGTGCTTTTGAGGCTGGAGTGGCCAGCAAAGCCCGCAGCCCCCAAGTCTGGGCGGCAATGCGTGCAGTTCCCAGAGAGGTTCGAAAAAAGCCCTAGTTGTTCTCGCTGGCAGCTTGGGTGCGGGAGCCACCCCCGGCCGTTTGGCCCTTTTGGAGCCCGGTGCCGGGAAAAAATGCCAAAAAGTGAAAGACAGGTGCTTTTGAGGCTGGAGTGGCCAGCAAAGCCCGCAGGCCCAAAGTCTGGGCGGCAATGCGTGCAGTTCCCAGAGAGGTTCGAAAAAAGCCCTAGTTGTTCTCGCTGGCACCTTGGGTGCGGGAGCCACCCCCGGCCGTTCGGCCCTTTTGGAGCCCGGGGCCGGGAAAAAATGCCAAAAAGTGAAGGACAGGTGCTTTTGAGGCTGGAGTGGCCAGCAAAGCCCGCAGCCCCCAAGTCTGGGCGGCAATGCGTGCAGTTCCCAGAGAGGTTCGAAAAAAGCCCTAGTTGTTCTCGCTGGCAGCTCGGGTGCGGGAGCCACCCCCGGCCGTTCGGCCCTTTTGGAGCCCGGTGCCGGGAAAAAATGCCAAAAAGTGAAAGACAGGTGCTTTTGAGGCTGGAGTGGCCAGCAAAGCCCGCAGCCCCCAAGTCTGGGCGGCAATGCGTGCAGTTCCCAGAGAGGTTCGAAAAAAGCCCTAGTTGTTCTCGCTGGCACCTTGGGTGCGGGAGCCACCCCCGGCCGTTCGGCCCTTTTGGAGCCCGGTGCCGGCAAAAAATGCCAAAAAGTGAAAGACAGGTGCTTTTGAGGCTGGAGTGGCCAGCAAAGCCCGCAGACCCCAAGTCTGGGCGGCAATGCGTGCAGTTCCCAGAGAGGTTCGAAAAAAGCCCTACTTGTTCTCGCTGGCACCTTGGGTGCGGGAGCCACCCCCGGCCGTTCGGCCCTTTTGGAGCCCGGTGCCAGGAAAAAATGCCAAAAAGGGAAAGACAGGTGCTTTTGAGGCTGGAGTGGCCAGCAAAGCCCGCAGCCCCCAAGTCTGGGCGGCAATGCGTGCAGTTCCCAGAGAGGTTCGAAAAAAGCCCTAGTTGTTCTCGCTGGCACCTTGGGTGCGGGAGCCACCCCCGGCCGTTCGGCCCTTTTGGAGCCCGGTGCCGGGAAAAAATGCCAAAAAGTGAAGGACAGGTGCTTTTGAGGCTGGAGTGGCCAGCAAAGCCCGCAGCCCCCAAGTCTGGGCGGCAATGCGTGCAGTTCCCAGTGAGGTTCGAAAAAAGCCCTAGTTGTTCTCGCTGGCACCTTGGGTGCGGGAGCCACCCCCGGCCGTTTGGCCCTTTTGGAGCCCGGTGCCGGGAAAAAATGCCAAAAAGTGAAAGACAGGTGCTTTTGAGGCTGGAGTGGCCAGCAAAGCCCGCAGCCCCCAAGTCTGGGGGGCAATGCGTGCAGTTCCCAGAGAGGTTGGAAAAAAGCCCTAGTTGTTCTCGCTGGCACCTTGGGTGCGGGAGCCAGCCCCGGCCGTTCGGCCCTTTTGGAGCCCGGTGCCGGGAAAAAATGCCAAAAAGTGAAGGACAGGTGCTTTTGAGGCTGGAGTGGCCAGCAAAGCCCGCAGCCCCCAAGTCTGGGCGGCAATGCGTGCAGTTCCCAGAGAGGTTCGAAAAAAGCCCTAGTTGTTCTCGCTGGCACCTTGGGTGCGGGAGCCAGCCCCGGCCATTTGGCCCTTTTGGAGCCCGGTGCCGGGAAAAAATGCAAAAAAGTGAAAGACAGGTGCTTTTGAGGCTGGAGTGGCCAGCAAAGCCCGCAGGCCCAAAGTCTGGGCGGCAATGCGTGCAGTTCCCAGAGAGGTTCGAAAAAAGCCCTAGTTGTTCTCGCTGGCACCTTGGGTGCGGGAGCCACCCCCGGCCGTTCGGCCCTTTTGGAGCCCGGTGCCGGGAAAAAATGCCAAAAAGTGAAAGACAGGTGCTTTTGAGGCTGGAGTGGCCAGCAAAGCCCGCAGCCCCCAAGTCTGGGCGGCAATGCGTGCAGTTCCCAGAGAGGTTCGAAAAAAGCCCTAGTTGTTCTCGCTGGCAGCTCGGGTGCGGGAGCCACCCCCGGCCGTTCGGCCCTTTTGGAGCCCGGTGCCGGGAAAAAATGCCAAAAAGTGAAGGACAGGTGCTTTTGAGGCTGGAGTGGCCAGCAAAGCCCGCAGCCCCCAAGTCTGGGCGGCAATGCGTGCAGTTCCCAGAGAGGTGCAAAAAAAGCCCTAGTTGTTCTCGCTGGCACCTTGGGTGCGGGAGCCACCCCTGGCCGTTCGGCCCTTTTGGAGCCCGGTGCCGGGAAAAAATGCCAAAAAGTGAAAGACAGGTGCTTTTGAGGCTGGAGTGGCCAGCAAAGCCCGCAGCCCCCAAGTCTGGGCGGCAATGCGTGCAGTTCCCAGAGAGGTTCGAAAAAAGCCCTAGTTGTTCTCGCTGGCACCTTGGGTGCGGGAGCCAGCCCCGGCCGTTCGGCCCTTTTGGAGCCCGGTGCCGGGAAAAAATCCCAAAATTGAAAGACAGGTGCTTTTGAGGCTGGAGTGGCCAGCAAAGCCCGCAGACCCCAAGTCTGGGCGGCAATGCATGCAGTTCCCAGAGAGGTTTGAAAAAAGCCCTAGTTGTTCTCACTGGCACCTTGGGTGCGCGAGCCACCCCCGGCCGTTCGGCCCTTTTGGAGCCCGGTGCCGGGAAAAAATGCCAAAAAGTGAAGGACAGGTGCTTTTGAGGCTGGAGTGGCCAGCAAAGCCCGCAGCCCCCAAGTCTGGGCGGCAATGCGTGCAGTTCCCAGAGAGGTTCGAAAAAAGCCCTAGTTGTTCTCGCTGGCACCTTGGGTGCGGGAGCCAGCCCCGGCCGTTCGGCCCTTTTGGAGCCCGGTGCCGGGAAAAAATGCCAAAAAGTGAAAGACAGGTGCTTTTGAGGCTGGAGTGGCCAGCAAAGCCCGCAGACCCCAAGTCTGGGCGGCAATGCGTGCAGTTCCCAGAGAGGTTGGAAAAAAGCCCTAGTTGTTCTCGCTGGCAGCTCGGGTGCGGGAGCCACCCCCGGCCGTTCGGCCCTTTTGGAGCCCGGTGCCAGGAAAAAATGCCAAAAAGGGAAAGACAGGTGCTTTTGAGGCTGGAGTGGCCAGCAAAGCCCGCAGCCCCCAAGTCTGGGCGGCAATGCGTGCAGTTCCCAGAGAGGTTCGAAAAAAGCCCTAGTTGTTCTCGCTGGCAGCTTGGGTGCGGGAGCCACCCCCGGCCGTTCGGCCCTTTTGGAGCCCGGTGCCGGGAAAAAATGCCAAAAAGTGAAAGACAGGTGCTTTTGAGGCTGGAGTGGCCAGCAAAGCCCACAGACCCCAAGTCTGGGCGGCAATGCGTGCAGTTCCCAGAGAGGTTCGAAAAAAGCCCTAGTTGTTCTCGCTGGCACCTCGGGTGCGGGAGCCACCCCCGGCCGTTTGGCCCTTTTGGAGCCCGGTGCCGGGAAAAAATGCAAAAAAGTGAAGGACAGGTGGTTTTGAGGCTGGAGTGGCCAGCAAAGCCCGCAGACCCCAAGTCTGGGCGGCAATGCGTGCAGTTCCCAGAGAGGTTCGAAAAAAGCCCTAGTTGTTCTCGCTGGCACCTTGGGTGCAGACTCCAGAGTTGGGCTCATCAGCAGTCACTGTTTCTGGTGCCTAAGAGACCAAAAGACACAAAACCACCATCGAACGTGCAAGATATCAGCAGCCTCCTCCTCCCTACTACCCGGAGCTCACCTCAAATGCTCATCCCGTTCCAAAGGCAGCCTGCGCAGCACCTGCAAAACCGAGAGAAACACTTCACTGAGCTGCCACCTAATGCTCAGAGCCACCAGGCACACCTGCTTTGTAAGACCAGACAACTTCAAAATCCCTCCTACGATTGCCAGCCTTGTCCCCTCCTCCCAAGCCCTCCCCGGCCCCTCCACTTAGCTTTCCTCAAGACAGAGGTTCCGCATCTGTCCTCGACACAAAACTGCCGACCCGCATCGGCTAGCCGGGAGGTTCCTGCAGTTGCCGGGGTCCTCTTTGCCATCTGCAACTAAAACACACAATGCACAAAACGGGGTCGGCAGCGGGCGTCGCACCCGTCAACGCCCATCTCTTCCACAAAACCCACTCCTTGAAAGCACCGTGGGCTCTCCGCTCACCTGCTCCGCACAGATTCCAAAATAGGATGCTGCGGTGGGCATCGCTTTTGGCGCCTAAGATGCTGAGGGAAATAAAATTACTATTGTGCTGGACAACACTGATCAGGCAAATCAACGTGCTAACCACAGACTCTTATTCCTGTTCCACCTACCCCTGACTCTACACCCCCGGGCAGGGCAGCTCCACGCAGAACACACCCCTGTGCGGCCCAACACCACACAACACGGTAGACAATGCAACTCCAAGATCAGACGACAGTCTGAACAAGAAGAATCGCCTCCGGACGAGAGATGCCCTCGGGCAAGAGGACCAAAAAGACATCAGAACTGACTTGAGGAGGAAGCAAGGTGTGGTCATAGCTGAGTCAAATGTAATGGCCCATTACAATTAGTTGCTGTCAAAACCAAGAGGATGTACGTGCAAGAACTTGGGCTTAAACACCTAGGAACATTAGGATGCAGGGAAGAAATCCCAGTCCCTGAAAACAGATGCCTAGAAAACACAGTGGCTCATGCAGCCGGGAATGATGCCACGTTCTGAATGACGTCCAGAAACATCCAAGATGCAAGTCCAATGCGCGCTTCAAGGTTCTTATGCAAGGAAAGAAGGACACGATGCCGACGACTGCGGGCGTTCCAGACCCTACGGGTGGTGGCTGAGGTGCCAGCCATGCCCTTGAGCGCAAAGAGCAACGAGGACATCAAGACCTGAGAAAAGTCTAAGATACAGGAGACAGACCACACAAAACACACAACAGACACCGGCCGGAACTGCCCTGCCCGGCACACGCCGGCTTTGTGCTGAAATGAAATCCATTCCCTTTACCTAGCCAAAGGGGACTGCTCCGGGACGGCCCCCTGCCCCGCTCTGACTTTAAAACCCCTCCCTGCAACTCCCAACCTTGTCCCTTCCCTCCCTCAAACTATCTCCAGTGCCAAACCCTCAACTTAGCTTTCAGAGGGCCAGGGGTCTGAAGCCGTCCTCCACAGTCAGCCAACGGGATCGGTCCTGCAGTCACTAGGCTCCTCTTATAAGAGCGTATATTTTCGTCTGGGGAAAAAAAAAAAAAAAAAAGCAACACATACTAAGAGAAAGAAGGAACAACCCATTACACTAACAACAGTGAGCATCATAATGGTCAACATGGACCTTTCCTGCAACATCCCCCTCCTCAGATACGCCGTGGCTTTCTGCTTGCCTGCTCCGCATGGACTCCAGAGTTGGGCTCATCAGCAGTCACTCTTTGTGGTGCCTAAGAGACCAAAAGACACAAAACCACCATTGAATGTGCAAGAAATCACCAGCCCCAGCCACCTCCTCCCTACTACCCCGAGCTCACCTCAAATGCTCATCCCGTTCCAAAGGCAGCCTGCGCAGCACCTGCAAAACCAGAGAGAAACACTTCACCGAGCTGCCACCTAATGCTCAGAGCCACCAGGCACGTCTTCCTTCTAACACCCGACAGCTTCAAAGCCCCTCCTACAATTGCCAACCTTGTCTCCTCCCCGCCCCTCCCCGGCCCCGGTCCCTCCACTTAGCTCTCACGGGGCAGAGGGTCCGCACCCGTCCTCGACGCAAAACCGCCGACCCGCATCGGCGAGCCGGGAGGTTCCTGCAGTCGCTGGGGTCCTCTTCACCATCTGCAATAAAAACACACAATGCACAAAACGGGGTCAGCAGCCGGCGTCGCACCCATCAACGCCGATCTCTTCCGCAAAACCCCCTCCTCGAAAGCACCACGGGCTCTCCGCTCACCTGCTCCGCACAGATTCCGAAATGGGATGCTGCGGTGGGCATCGCTTTTGGCGCCTAGGATGCCAAGAGAAATAAAGTCACTGTTGTGCCGGAGAACACAGATGCGGGCCAATCAATGTGTTAACCGTAGACTCTTATTGCTGTTCCACCTACCCCTGACTCTACACCCCCGGGCAGGGCAGCTCCATGCCAAACGCAACCCTGTGCGACCCAACACCACACAACACAGTAGACAATGGACTCAAAGATCAGACAACAGTCTGAACAAGAAGAATCACTTCCAGACCAGAGATGCCCTCAGGCAAGAAGATCAAAAGGATAGCAGAACTGACATGAGGAGGAGGCAAGGTGTGGTCATAAGAGAGTCAAATGTTATGGCCCATTACAAGAAGGTCGTGTCAAAACAGAGAGGATGTATGCACAAGAAGCCTGGCGTCAAGACGTGGGAGCGCACCAGAAACGGGCAAGCGCACCAGAAACGGGCAATTTTCTGCTATATACACTGCTGAACCTTACCTGTTCTTTAAGGTTTTACCTCAGACCACTCATCTCTGATCCTCTCAATGCCCAAACAGCCCCATCCCCAACAGATGAGCCACTCCAGAGATGCAGTTCACTGAGAGCTCAGCAGAGACCCAGCGCCACAGAAGACCCAGAGCAGAAGGAGCTCCCTTTGCAGGGGCTGGGGCTTATATACCCAGGGCCCCGCCTGCCTCCCCGGGCCCCGCCCATCTTCCCTCAAACACAGGAGGTGCTCCTCACTGGGGGTAACGAGATCTGCTCTGTGACTGCAGCTGCGTCTGCTGTGTCAGCAATGAGACCGGGTAGGTAATTACACCTAGTTTTTCTGGGGTGTAGATTGAGATAGATGTCTGTCCTGGCTTGAGGGAAAACAGAACTAATTTTCTGTTTGGTAATTTTACCTTTTTAGCTGGGCCTCTTCTAACTAACTAAACTCTGAAATTAACAGCATATTGTTCAGAATACGTTCACACTCACAGTGATCAGACCTGATTGTACCAAGGAATGGTGAGCAGAGAGGCCCTTGCTTATACTAATTGCTGTAACAACCCAGGTCAGGTAAATTTGTTATTTGCCCCATTGGAAGCAGAAAAAGTGTTGAGGGGTCGCACCTGTAGGGAGGAGCGGACAGCACAGGTGACCCAAAGCTGACCAACAGGGTATTCCGTCCCATCTGCATCGTGCTCGGAATAAAACCTGAGGGATCAAAGTGTTCTCTTTCTACCTTCGATGGCCGACATCCGAGGAGCACCCTGTCTCTTCCTCTGCCTTTGATCCCGATCCGAGCATGCCTGGCTCCAGATCTGGAATTCGGCTCCTGTCGGATCCTGTCCTCTCCTACTACCCTGAGCTCACCTCAAATGCTCATCCCCTTCCAAAGGCAGCCTGCGCAACACCTGCAAAACCAGAGTGAAACACTTCACTGAGCTGCCACCTAATGCTCAGAGCCACCAGGCACACCTGCTTTGTAACACCAGACAACTTCAAAACCCCTCCTACGATTGCCAAACTTGTCTCCTCCTCCCAAGCCCTCCCCAGCCCCAGCCCCTCCACTTAGCTTTCCACAAGACAGAGGTTCCGCATCCGTCCTCGACACAAAACTGCCGACCCGCATCGGCTAGCCAGGAGGTTCCTGCAGTTGCCGGGGTCCTCTTCACCATCTGCAACAAAAACACACAATGCACAAAACTGGGTCAGCAGCCGGCGTCACACCAGTCAACGCCCATCTCTTCCGCAAAACCCCATCCTCGAAAGCACCATGGGCTCTCCGCTCACCTACTCCGCACAGATTCCAAAATGGGATGCTGTGGCGGTCATCGCTTTTGGCGCCTAGGATGCCAAGAGAAATAAAGTCACCGTTGTGACTTTACAGCCCCGGGCATGGTAGCTCCAGGCCAAATGAACTGTGCAGTCCAACACCACACGACACGGTAGACAATCCAAGTCAGACATCCTGCATTGCCAGCAAAAATTGGAGAAAAGTGAAAGACAGGTGCTTTTGAGGCTGGAGTGGCCAGCAAAGCCCGCAGCGCCAAAGTCTGGGCGGCAATGCGTGCAGTTCCCAGAGAGGTTCGAAAAAAGCCCTAGTTGTTCTCGCTGGCACCTTGGGTGCGGGAGCCACCCCCGGCCGTTCGGCCCTTTTGGAGCCCGGTGCCGGGAAAAAATGCAAAAAAGTGAAAGACAGGTGCTTTTGAGGCTGGAGTGGCCAGCAAAGCCCGCAGCCCCCAAGTCTGGGCGGCAATGCGTGCAGTTCCCAGAGAGGTTCGAAAAAAGCCCTAGTTGTTCTCGCTGGCACCTCGGGTGCGGGAGCCACCCCCGGCCGTTTGGCCCTTTTGGAGCCCGGTGCCGGGAAAAAATGCAAAAAAGTGAAGGACAGGTGGTTTTGAGGCTGGAGTGGCCAGCAAAGCCCGCAGACCCCAAGTCTGGGCGGCAATGCGTGCAGTTCCCAGAGAGGTTCGAAAAAAGCCCTAGTTGTTCTCGCTGGCAGCTCGGGTGCGGGAGCCACCCCCGGCCGTTCGGCCCTTTTGGAGCCCGGTGCCGGGAAAAAAATGCAAAAAAGTGAAGGACAGGTGCTTTTGAGGCTGGAGTGGCCAGCAAAGCCCGCAGCCCCCAAGTCTGGGCGGCAATGCGTGCAGTTCCCAGAGAGGTTCGAAAAAAGCCCTAGTTGTTCTCGCTGGCACCTTGGGTGCGGGAGCCACCCCCGGCCGTTTGGCCCTTTTGGAGCCCGGTGCCGGGAAAAAATGCCAAAAAGTGAAAGACAGGTGCTTTTGAGGCTGGAGTGGCCAGCAAAGCCCGCAGCCCCCAAGTCTGGGCGGCAATGCGTGCAGTTCCCAGAGAGGTTCGAAAAAAGCCCTAGTTGTTCTCGCTGGCACCTTGGGTGCGGGAGCCACCCCCGGCCGTTCGGCCCTTTTGGAGCTCGGTGCCGGGAAAAAATGCCAAAAAGTGAAAGACAGGTGCTTTTGAGGCTGGAGTGGCCAGCAAAGCCCGCAGCCCCCAAGTCTGGGCGGCAATGCGTGCAGTTCCCAGAGAGGTTCGAAAAAAGCCCTAGTTGTTCTCGCTGGCACCTCGGGTGCGGGAGCCACCCCCGGCCGTTCGGCCCTTTTGGAGCCCGGTGCCGGGAAAAAATGCCAAAAAGTGAAAGACAGGTGCTTTTGAGGCTGGAGTGGCCAGCAAAGCCCGCAGCCCCCAAGTCTGGGCGGCAATGCGTGCAGTTCCCAGAGAGGTTCGAAAAAAGCCCTAGTTGTTCTCGCTGGCACCTTGGGTGCGCGAGCCACCCCCGGCCGTTCGGCCCTTTTGGAGCCCGGTGCCGGGAAAAAATGCCAAAAAGTGAAAGACAGGTGCTTTTGAGGCTGGAGTAGCCAGCAAAGCCCGCAGCCCCCAAGTCTGGGCGGCAATGCGTGCAGTTCCCAGAGAGGTTCGAAAAAAGCCCTAGTTGTTCTCGCTGGCACCTTGGGTGCGGGAGCCAGCCCCGGCCGTTCGGCCCTTTTGGAGCCCGGTGCCGGGAAAAAATCCCAAAATTGAAAGACAGGTGCTTTTGAGGCTGGAGTGGCCAGCAAAGCCCGCAGACCCCAAGTCTGGGCGGCAATGCATGCAGTTCCCAGAGAGGTTCGAAAAAAGCCCTAGTTGTTCTCACTGGCACCTTGGGTGCGCGAGCCACCCCCGGCCGTTCGGCCCTTTTGGAGCCCGGTGCCGGGAAAAAATGCCAAAAAGTGAAGGACAGGTGCTTTTGAGGCTGGAGTGGCCAGCAAAGCCCGCAGCCCCCAAGTCTGGGCGGCAATGCGTGCAGTTCCCAGAGAGGTTCGAAAAAAGCCCTAGTTGTTCTCGCTGGCACCTTGGGTGCGGGAGCCAGCCCCGGCCGTTCGGCCCTTTTGGAGCCCGGTGCCGGGAAAAAATGCCAAAAAGTGAAAGACAGGTGCTTTTGAGGCTGGAGTGGCCAGCAAAGCCCGCAGACCCCAAGTCTGGGCGGCAATGCGTGCAGTTCCCAGAGAGGTTCGAAAAAAGCCCTAGTTGTTCTCGCTGGCACCTCGGGTGCGGGAGCCACCCCCGGCCGTTTGGCCCTTTTGGAGCCCGGTGCCGGGAAAAAATGCAAAAAAGTGAAGGACAGGTGGTTTTGAGGCTGGAGTGGCCAGCAAAGCCCGCAGACCCCAAGTCTGGGCGGCAATGCGTGCAGTTCCCAGAGAGGTTCGAAAAAAGCCCTAGTTGTTCTCGCTGGCAGCTCGGGTGCGGGAGCCACCCCCGGCCGTTCGGCCCTTTTGGAGCCCGGTGCCGGGAAAAAAATGCAAAAAAGTGAAGGACAGGTGCTTTTGAGGCTGGAGTGGCCAGCAAAGCCCGCAGACCCCAAGTCTGGGCGGCAATGCGTGCAGTTCCCAGAGAGGTTCGAAAAAAGCCCTAGTTGTTCTCGCTGGCACCTTGGGTGCGGGAGCCACCCCCGGCCGTTCGGCCCTTTTGGAGCCCGGTGCCGGGAAAAAATGCCAAAAAGTGAAAGACAGGTGCTTTTGAGGCTGGAGTGGCCAGCAAAGCCCGCAGCCCCCAAGTCTGGGCGGCAATGCGTGCAGTTCCCAGAGAGGTTCGAAAAAAGCCCTAGTTGTTCTCGCTGGCACCTTGGGTGCGGGAGCCACCCCCGGCCGTTCGGCCCTTTTGGAGCCCGGTGCCGGGAAAAAATCCCAAAATTGAAAGACAGGTGCTTTTGAGGCTGGAGTGGCCAGCAAAGCCCGCAGACCCCAAGTCTGGGCGGCAATGCATGCAGTTCCCAGAGAGGTTCGAAAAAAGCCCTAGTTGTTCTCACTGGCACCTTGGGTGCGCGAGCCACCCCCGGCCGTTCGGCCCTTTTGGAGCCCGGTGCCGGGAAAAAATGCAAAAAAGTGAAGGACAGGTGCTTTTGAGGCTGGAGTGGCCAGCAAAGCCCGCAGCCCCCAAGTCTGGGCGGCAATGCGTGCAGTTCCCAGAGAGGTTCGAAAAAAGCCCTAGTTGTTCTCGCTGGCACCTTGGGTGCGGGAGCCAGCCCCGGCCGTTCGGCCCTTTTGGAGCCCGGTGCCGGGAAAAAATGCCAAAAAGTGAAAGACAGGTGCTTTTGAGGCTGGAGTGGCCAGCAAAGCCCGCAGACCCCAAGTCTGGGCGGCAATGCGTGCAGTTCCCAGAGAGGTTCGAAAAAAGCCCTAGTTGTTCTCGCTGGCACCTCGGGTGCGGGAGCCACCCCCGGCCGTTTGGCCCTTTTGGAGCCCGGTGCCGGGAAAAAATGCAAAAAAGTGAAGGACAGGTGGTTTTGAGGCTGGAGTGGCCAGCAAAGCCCGCAGACCCCAAGTCTGGGCGGCAATGCGTGCAGTTCCCAGAGAGGTTCGAAAAAAGCCCTAGTTGTTCTCGCTGGCAGCTCGGGTGCGGGAGCCACCCCCGGCCGTTCGGCCCTTTTGGAGCCCGGTGCCGGGAAAAAATGCCAAAAAGTGAAAGACAGGTGCTTTTGAGGCTGGAGTGGCCAGCAAAGCCCGCAGACCCCAAGTCTGGGCGGCAATGCGTGCAGTTCCCAGAGAGGTTCGAAAAAAGCCCTAGTTGTTCTCGCTGGCACCTTGGGTGCGGGAGCCACCCCCGGCCGTTCGGCCCTTTTGGAGCCCGGTGCCGGGAAAAAATGCCAAAAAGTGAAAGACAGGTGCTTTTGAGGCTGGAGTGGCCAGCAAAGCCCGCAGCCCCCAAGTCTGGGCCGCAATGCGTGCAGTTCCCAGAGAGGTTCGAAAAAAGCCCTAGTTGTTCTCGCTGGCACCTTGGGTGCGGGAGCCACCCCCGGCCGTTCGGCCCTTTTGGAGCTCGGTGCCGGGAAAAAATGCCAAAAAGTGAAAGACAGGTGCTTTTGAGGCTGGAGTGGCCAGCAAAGCCCGCAGCCCCCAAGTCTGGGCGGCAATGCGTGCAGTTCCCAGAGAGGTTCGAAAAAAGCCCTAGTTGTTCTCGCTGGCACCTCGGGTGCGGGAGCCACCCCCGGCCGTTCGGCCCTTTTGGAGCCCGGTGCCGGGAAAAAATGCCAAAAAGTGAAAGACAGGTGCTTTTGAGGCTGGAGTGGCCAGCAAAGCCCGCAGCCCCCAAGTCTGGGCGGCAATGCGTGCAGTTCCCAGAGAGGTTCGAAAAAAGCCCTAGTTGTTCTCGCTGGCACCTTGGGTGCGGGAGCCAGCCCCGGCCGTTCGGCCCTTTTGGAGCCCGGTGCCGGGAAAAAATCCCAAAATTGAAAGACAGGTGCTTTTGAGGCTGGAGTGGCCAGCAAAGCCCGCAGACCCCAAGTCTGGGCGGCAATGCATGCAGTTCCCAGAGAGGTTCGAAAAAAGCCCTAGTTGTTCTCGCTGGCACCTTGGGTGCGGGAGCCAGCCCCGGCCGTTCGGCCCTTTTGGAGCCCGGTGCCGGGAAAAAATGCCAAAAAGTGAAAGACAGGTGCTTTTGAGGCTGGAGTAGCCAGCAAAGCCCGCAGCCCCCAAGTCTGGGCGGCAATGCGTGCAGTTCCCAGAGAGGTTCGAAAAAAGCCCTAGTTGTTCTCGCTGGCACCTTGGGTGCGGGAGCCAGCCCCGGCCGTTCGGCCCTTTTGGAGCCCGGTGCCGGGAAAAAATCCCAAAATTGAAAGACAGGTGCTTTTGAGGCTGGAGTGGCCAGCAAAGCCCGCAGACCCCAAGTCTGGGCGGCAATGCATGCAGTTCCCAGAGAGGTTCGAAAAAAGCCCTAGTTGTTCTCACTGGCACATTGGGTGCGCGAGCCACCCCCGGCCGTTCGGCCCTTTTGGAGCCCGGTGCCGGGAAAAAATGCCAAAAAGTGAAGGACAGGTGCTTTTGAGGCTGGAGTGGCCAGCAAAGCCCGCAGCCCCCAAGTCTGGGCGGCAATGCGTGCAGTTCCCAGAGAGGTTCGAAAAAAGCCCTAGTTGTTCTCGCTGGCACCTTGGGTGCGGGAGCCAGCCCCGGCCGTTCGGCCCTTTTGGAGCCCGGTGCCGGGAAAAAATGCCAAAAAGTGAAAGACAGGTGCTTTTGAGGCTGGAGTGGCCAGCAAAGCCCGCAGCCCCCAAGTCTGGGCGGCAATGCGTGCAGTTCCCAGAGAGGTTCGAAAAAAGCCCTAGTTGTTCTCGCTGGCACCTCGGGTGCGGGAGCCACCCCCGGCCGTTCGGCCCTTTTGGAGCCCGGTGCCGGGAAAAAATGCAAAAAAGTGAAGGACAGGTGGTTTTGAGGCTGGAGTGGCCAGCAAAGCCCGCAGACCCCAAGTCTGGGCGGCAATGCGTGCAGTTCCCAGAGAGGTTCGAAAAAAGCCCTAGTTGTTCTCGCTGGCAGCTCGGGTGCGGGAGCCACCCCCGGCCGTTCGGCCCTTTTGGAGCCCGGTGCCGGGAAAAAAATGCAAAAAAGTGAAGGACAGGTGCTTTTGAGGCTGGAGTGGCCAGCAAAGCCCGCAGACCCCAAGTCTGGGCGGCAATGCGTGCAGTTCCCAGAGAGGTTCGAAAAAAGCCCTAGTTGTTCTCGCTGGCACCTTGGGTGCGGGAGCCACCCCCGGCCGTTCGGCCCTTTTGGAGCCCGGTGCCGGGAAAAAATGCCAAAAAGTGAAAGACAGGTGCTTTTGAGGCTGGAGTGGCCAGCAAAGCCCGCAGACCCCAAGTCTGGGCGGCAATGCGTGCAGTTCCCAGAGAGGTTCGAAAAAAGCCCTAGTTGTTCTTGCTGGCACCTTGGGTGCGGGAGCCACCCCCGGCCGTTCGGCCCTTTTGGAGCCCGGTGCCGGGAAAAAATGCCAAAAAGTGAAAGACAGGTGCTTTTGAGGCTGGAGTGGCCAGCAAAGCCCGCAGCCCCCAAGTCTGGGCGGCAATGCGTGCAGTTCCCAGAGAGGTTCGAAAAAAGCCCTAGTTGTTCTCGCTGGCACCTTGGGTGCGGGAGCCACCCCCGGCCGTTCGGCCCTTTTGGAGCCCGGTGCCGGGAAAAAATGCCAAAAAGTGAAAGACAGGTGCTTTTGAGGCTGGAGTGGCCAGCAAAGCCCGCAGCCCCCAAGTCTGGGCGGCAATGCGTGCAGTTCCCAGAGAGGTTCGAAAAAAGCCCTAGTTGTTCTCGCTGGCACCTCGGGTGCGGGAGCCACCCCCGGCCGTTCGGCCCTTTTGGAGCCCGGTGCCGGGAAAAAATGCCAAAAAGTGAAAGACAGGTGCTTTTGAGGCTGGAGTGGCCAGCAAAGCCCGCAGCCCCCAAGTCTGGGCGGCAATGCGTGCAGTTCCCAGAGAGGTTCGAAAAAAGCCCTAGTTGTTCTCGCTGGCACCTTGGGTGCGGGAGCCAGCCCCGGCCGTTCGGCCCTTTTGGAGCCCGGTGCCGGGAAAAAATCCCAAAATTGAAAGACAGGTGCTTTTGAGGCTGGAGTGGCCAGCAAAGCCCGCAGACCCCAAGTCTGGGCGGCAATGCATGCAGTTCCCAGAGAGGTTCGAAAAAAGCCCTAGTTGTTCTCACTGGCACCTTGGGTGCGCGAGCCACCCCCGGCCGTTCGGCCCTTTTGGAGCCCGGTGCCGGGAAAAAATGCCAAAAAGTGAAGGACAGGTGCTTTTGAGGCTGGAGTGGCCAGCAAAGCCCGCAGCCCCCAAGTCTGGGCGGCAATGCGTGCAGTTCCCAGAGAGGTTCGAAAAAAGCCCTAGTTGTTCTCGCTGGCACCTTGGGTGCGGGAGCCAGCCCCGGCCGTTCGGCCCTTTTGGAGCCCGGTGCCGGGAAAAAATGCCAAAAAGTGAAAGACAGGTGCTTTTGAGGCTGGAGTGGCCAGCAAAGCCCGCAGACCCCAAGTCTGGGCGGCAATGCGTGCAGTTCCCAGAGAGGTTCGAAAAAAGCCCTAGTTGTTCTCGCTGGCAGCTCGGGTGCGGGAGCCACCCCCGGCCGTTCGGCCCTTTTGGAGCCCGGTGCCAGGAAAAAATGCCAAAAAGGGAAAGACAGGTGCTTTTGAGGCTGGAGTGGCCAGCAAAGCCCGCAGCCCCCAAGTCTGGGCGGCAATGCGTGCAGTTCCCAGAGAGGTTCGAAAAAAGCCCTAGTTGTTCTCGCTGGCAGCTTGGGTGCGGGAGCCACCCCCGGCCGTTCGGCCCTTTTGGAGCCCGGTGCCGGGAAAAAATGCCAAAAAGTGAAAGACAGGTGCTTTTGAGGCTGGAGTGGCCAGCAAAGCCCGCAGCCCCCAAGTCTGGGCCGCAATGCGTGCAGTTCCCAGAGAGGTTCGAAAAAAGCCCTAGTTGTTCTCGCTGGCACCTTGGGTGCGGGAGCCACCCCCGGCCGTTCGGCCCTTTTGGAGCTCGGTGCCGGGAAAAAATGCCAAAAAGTGAAAGACAGGTGCTTTTGAGGCTGGAGTGGCCAGCAAAGCCCGCAGCCCCCAAGTCTGGGCGGCAATGCGTGCAGTTCCCAGAGAGGTTCGAAAAAAGCCCTAGTTGTTCTCGCTGGCACCTCGGGTGCGGGAGCCACCCCCGGCCGTTCGGCCCTTTTGGAGCCCAGTGCCGGGAAAAAATGCCAAAAAGTGAAAGACAGGTGCTTTTGAGGCTGGAGTGGCCAGCAAAGCCCGCAGACCCCAAGTCTGGGCGGCAATGCGTGCAGTTCCCAGAGAGGTTCGAAAAAAGCCCTAGTTGTTCTCGCTGGCACCTTGGGTGCGGGAGCCAGCCCCGGCCGTTCGGCCCTTTTGGAGCCCGGTGCCGGGAAAAAATCCCAAAATTGAAAGACAGGTGCTTTTGAGGCTGGAGTGGCCAGCAAAGCCCGCAGACCCCAAGTCTGGGCGGCAATGCATGCAGTTCCCAGAGAGGTTCGAAAAAAGCCCTAGTTGTTCTCACTGGCACCTTGGGTGCGCGAGCCACCCCCGGCCGTTCGGCCCTTTTGGAGCCCGGTGCCGGGAAAAAATGCCAAAAAGTGAAGGACAGGTGCTTTTGAGGCTGGAGTGGCCAGCAAAGCCCGCAGCCCCCAAGTCTGGGCGGCAATGCGTGCAGTTCCCAGAGAGGTTCGAAAAAAGCCCTAGTTGTTCTCGCTGGCACCTTGGGTGCGGGAGCCAGCCCCGGCCGTTCGGCCCTTTTGGAGCCCGGTGCCGGGAAAAAATGCCAAAAAGTGAAAGACAGGTGCTTTTGAGGCTGGAGTGGCCAGCAAAGCCCGCAGACCCCAAGTCTGGGCCGCAATGCGTGCAGTTCCCAGAGAGGTTGGAAAAAAGCCCTAGTTGTTCTCGCTGGCAGCTCGGGTGCGGGAGCCACCCCCGGCCGTTCGGCCCTTTTGGAGCCCGGTGCCAGGAAAAAATGCCAAAAAGGGAAAGACAGGTGGTTTTGAGGCTGGAGTGGCCAGCAAAGCCCGCAGCCCCCAAGTCTGGGCGGCAATGCGTGCAGTTCCCAGAGAGGTTCGAAAAAAGCCCTAGTTGTTCTCGCTGGCAGCTTGGGTGCGGGAGCCACCCCCGGCCGTTCGGCCCTTTTGGAGCCCGGTGCCGGGAAAAAATGCCAAAAAGTGAAAGACAGGTGCTTTTGAGGCTGGAGTGGCCAGCAAAGCCCGCAGCCCCCAAGTCTGGGCGGCAATGCGTGCAGTTCCCAGAGAGGTTCGAAAAAAGCCCTAGTTGTTCTCGCTGGCACCTCGGGTGCGGGAGCCACCCCCGGCCGTTCGGCCCTTTTGGAGCCCGGTGCCGGGAAAAAATGCAAAAAAGTGAAGGACAGGTGCTTTTGAGGCTGGAGTGGCCAGCAAAGCCCGCAGCCCCCAAGTCTGGGCGGCAATGCGTGCAGTTCCCAGAGAGGTTCGAAAAAAGCCCTAGTTGTTCTCGCTGGCAGCTCGGGTGCGGGAGCCACCCCCGGCCGTTCGGCCCTTTTGGAGCCTGGTGCCGGGAAAAAATGCCAAAAAGTGAAGGACAGGTGCTTTTGAGGCTGGAGTGGCCAGCAAAGCCCGCAGCCCCCAAGTCTGGGCGGCAATGCGTGCAGTTCCCAGAGAGGTTCGAAAAAAGCCCTAGTTGTTCTCGCTGGCACCTTGGGTGCGGGAGCCACCCCCGGCCGTTCGGCCCTTTTGGAGCCCGGTGCCGGGAAAAAATGCCAAAAAGTGAAAGACAGGTGCTTTTGAGGCTGGAGTAGCCAGCAAAGCCCGCAGCCCCCAAGTCTGGGCGGCAATGCGTGCAGTTCCCAGAGAGGTTCGAAAAAAGCCCTAGTTGTTCTCGCTGGCACCTTGGGTGCGGGAGCCACCCCCGGCCGTTCGGCCCTTTTGGAGCCCGGTGCCGGGAAAAAATCCCAAAATTGAAAGACAGGTGCTTTTGAGGCTGGAGTGGCCAGCAAAGCCCGCAGACCCCAAGTCTGGGCGGCAATGCATGCAGTTCCCAGAGAGGTTCGAAAAAAGCCCTAGTTGTTCTCGCTGGCACCTCGGGTACGGGAGCCACCCCCGGCCGTTTGGCCCTTTTGGAGCCCGGTGCCGGGAAAAAATGCAAAAAAGTGAAGGACAGGTGGTTTTGAGGCTGGAGTGGCCAGCAAAGCCCGCAGACCCCAAGTCTGGGCGGCAATGCGTGCAGTTCCCAGAGAGGTTCGAAAAAAGCCCTAGTTGTTCTCGCTGGCAGCTCGGGTGCGGGAGCCACCCCCGGCCGTTCGGCCCTTTTGGAGCCCGGTGCCGGGAAAAAAATGCAAAAAAGTGAAGGACAGGTGCTTTTGAGGCTGGAGTGGCCAGCAAAGCCCGCAGACCCCAAGTCTGGGCGGCAATGCGTGCAGTTCCCAGAGAGGTTCGAAAAAAGCCCTAGTTGTTCTCGCTGGCACCTTGGGTGCGGGAGCCACCCCCGGCCGTTCGGCACTTTTGGAGCCCGGTGCCGGGAAAAAATGCCAAAAAGTGAAAGACAGGTGCTTTTGAGGCTGGAGTGGCCAGCAAAGCCCGCAGCCCCCAAGTCTGGGCGGCAATGCGTGCAGTTCCCAGAGAGGTTCGAAAAAAGCCCTAGTTGTTCTTGCTGGCACCTTGGGTGCGGGAGCCACCCCCGGCCGTTCGGCCCTTTTGGAGCCCGGTGCCGGGAAAAAATGCCAAAAAGTGAAAGACAGGTGCTTTTGAGGCTGGAGTGGCCAGCAAAGCCCGCAGCCCCCAAGTCTGGGCCGCAATGCGTGCAGTTCCCAGAGAGGTTCGAAAAAAGCCCTAGTTGTTCTCGCTGGCACCTTGGGTGCGGGAGCCACCCCCGGCCGTTCGGCCCTTTTGGAGCTCGGTGCCGGGAAAAAATGCCAAAAAGTGAAAGACAGGTGCTTTTGAGGCTGGAGTGGCCAGCAAAGCCCGCAGCCCCCAAGTCTGGGCGGCAATGCGTGCAGTTCCCAGAGAGGTTCGAAAAAAGCCCTAGTTGTTCTCGCTGGCACCTCGGGTGCGGGAGCCACCCCCGGCCGTTCGGCCCTTTTGGAGCCCGGTGCCGGGAAAAAATGCCAAAAAGTGAAAGACAGGTGCTTTTGAGGCTGGAGTGGCCAGCAAAGCCCGCAGCCCCCAAGTCTGGGCGGCAATGCGTGCAGTTCCCAGAGAGGTTCGAAAAAAGCCCTAGTTGTTCTCGCTGGCACCTTGGGTGCGGGAGCCAGCCCCGGCCGTTCGGCCCTTTTGGAGCCCGGTGCCGGGAAAAAATGCCAAAAAGTGAAGGACAGGTGCTTTTGAGGCTGGAGTGGCCAGCAAAGCCCGCAGACCCCAAGTCTGGGCGGCAATGCATGCAGTTCCCAGAGAGGTTCGAAAAAAGCCCTAGTTGTTCTCACTGGCACCTTGGGTGCGCGAGCCACCCCCGGCCGTTCGGCCCTTTTGGAGCCCGGTGCCGGGAAAAAATGCCAAAAAGTGAAGGACAGGTGCTTTTGAGGCTGGAGTGGCCAGCAAAGCCCGCAGCCCCCAAGTCTGGGCGGCAATGCGTGCAGTTCCCAGAGAGGTTCGAAAAAAGCCCTAGTTGTTCTCGCTGGCACCTTGGGTGCGGGAGCCACCCCCGGCCGTTTGGCCCTTTTGGAGCCCGGTGCCGGGAAAAAATGCCAAAAAGTGAAAGACAGGTGCTTTTGAGGCTGGAGTGGCCAGCAAAGCCCGCAGACCCCAAGTCTGGGCGGCAATGCGTGCAGTTCCCAGAGAGGTTCGAAAAAAGCCCTAGTTGTTCTCGCTGGCAGCTCGGGTGCGGGAGCCACCCCCGGCCGTTCGGCCCTTTTGGAGCCCGGTGCCGGGAAAAAATGCCAAAAAGTGAAAGACAGGTGCTTTTGAGGCTGGAGTGGCCAGCAAAGCCCACAGCCCCCAAGTCTGGGCGGCAATGCGTGCAGTTCCCAGAGAGGTTCGAAAAAAGCCCTAGTTGTTCTCGCTGGCAGCTTGGGTGCGGGAGCCACCCCCGGCCGTTCGGCCCTTTTGGAGCCCGGTGCCGGGAAAAAATGCCAAAAAGTGAAAGACAGGTGCTTTTGAGGCTGGAGTGGCCAGCAAAGCCCGCAGACCCCAAGTCTGGGCGGCAATGCGTGCAGTTCCCAGAGAGGTTCGAAAAAAGCCCTAGTTGTTCTCGCTGGCACCTCGGGTGCGGGAGCCACCCCCGGCCGTTCGGCCCTTTTGGAGCCCGGTGCCGGGAAAAAATGCAAAAAAGTGAAGGACAGGTGCTTTTGAGGCTGGAGTGGCCAGCAAAGCCCGCAGCCCCCAAGTCTGGGCGGCAATGCGTGCAGTTCCCAGAGAGGTTCGAAAAAAGCCCTAGTTGTTCTCGCTGGCACCTTGGGTGCGGGAGCCACCCCCGGCCGTTCGGCCCTTTTGGAGCCCGGTGCCGGGAAAAAAATGCAAAAAAGTGAAGGACAGGTGCTTTTGAGGCTGGAGTGGCCAGCAAAGCCCGCAGCCCCAAGTCTGGGCCGCAATGCGTGCAGTTCCCAGAGAGGTTCGAAAAAAGCCCTAGTTGTTCTCGCTGGCACCTTGGGTGCGGGAGCCACCCCCGGCCGTTCGGCCCTTTTGGAGCTCGGTGCCGGGAAAAAATGCCAAAAAGTGAAAGACAGGTGCTTTTGAGGCTGGAGTGGCCAGCAAAGCCCGCAGCCCCCAAGTCTGGGCGGCAATGCGTGCAGTTCCCAGAGAGGTTCGAAAAAAGCCCTAGTTGTTCTCGCTGTCACCTCGGGTGCGGGAGCCACCCCCGGCCGTTCGGCCCTTTTGGAGCCCGGTGCCGGGAAAAAATGCCAAAAAGTGAAAGACAGGTGCTTTTGAGGCTGGAGTGGCCAGCAAAGCCCGCAGACCCCAAGTCTGGGCGGCAATGCGTGCAGTTCCCAGAGAGGTTCGAAAAAAGCCCTAGTTGTTCTCGCTGGCACCTCGGGTGCGGGAGCCACCCCCGGCCGTTCGGCCCTTTTGGAGCCCGGTGCCGGGAAAAAATGCCAAAAAGTGAAAGGACAGGTGCTTTTGAGGCTGGAGTGGCCAGCAAAGCCCGCAGCCCCCAAGTCTGGGCGGCAATGCGTGCAGTTCCCAGAGAGGTTCGAAAAAAGCCCTAGTTGTTCTCGCTGGCACCTTGGGTGCGGGAGCCACCCCCGGCCGTTCGGCCCTTTTGGAGCCCGGTGCCGGGAAAAAATGCAAAAAAGTGAAGGACAGGTGCTTTTGAGGCTGGAGTGGCCAGCAAAGCCCGCAGCCCCCAAGTCTGGGCGGCAATGCGTGCAGTTCCCAGAGAGGTTCGAAAAAAGCCCTAGTTGTTCTCGCTGGCAGCTCGGGTGCGGGAGCCACCCCCGGCCGTTCGGCCCTTTTGGAGCCTGGTGCCGGGAAAAAATGCCAAAAAGTGAAGGACAGGTGCTTTTGAGGCTGGAGTGGCCAGCAAAGCCCGCAGCCCCCAAGTCTGGGCGGCAATGCGTGCAGTTCCCAGAGAGGTTCGAAAAAAGCCCTAGTTGTTCTCGCTGGCACCTTGGGTGCGGGAGCCACCCCCGGCCGTTCGGCCCTTTTGGAGCCCGGTGCCGGGAAAAAATGCCAAAAAGTGAAAGACAGGTGCTTTTGAGGCTGGAGTAGCCAGCAAAGCCCGCAGCCCCCAAGTCTGGGCGGCAATGCGTGCAGTTCCCAGAGAGGTTCGAAAAAAGCCCTAGTTGTTCTCGCTGGCACCTTGGGTGCGGGAGCCAGCCCCGGCCGTTCAGCCCTTTTGGAGCCCGGTGCCGGGAAAAAATCCCAAAATTGAAAGACAGGTGCTTTTGAGGCTGGAGTGGCCAGCAAAGCCCGCAGACCCCAAGTCTGGGCGGCAATGCATGCAGTTCCCAGAGAGGTTCGAAAAAAGCCCTAGTTGTTCTCGCTGGCACCTTGGGTGCGGGAGCCACCCCCGGCCGTTCGGCCCTTTTGGAGCCCGGTGCCAGGAAAAAATGCCAAAAAGTGAAAGACAGGTGCTTTTGAGGCTGGAGTGGCCAGCAAAGCCCGCAGCCCCCAAGTCTGGGCGGCAATGTGTGCAGTTCCCAGAGAGGTTCGAAAAAAGCCCTAGTTGTTCTCGCTGGCACCTTGGGTGCGCGAGCCACCCCCGGCCGTTCGGCCCTTTTGGAGCCCGGTGCCGGGAAAAAATGCAAAAAAGTGAAGGACAGGTGCTTTTGAGGCTGGAGTGGCCAGCAAAGCCCGCAGCCCCCAAGTCTGGGCGGCAATGCGTGCAGTTCCCAGAGAGGTTCGAAAAAAGCCCTAGTTGTTCTCGCTGGCACCTTGGGTGCGGGAGCCACCCCCGGCCGTTCGGCCCTTTTGGAGCCCGGTGCCGGGAAAAAATGCAAAAAAGTGAAGGACAGGTGCTTTTGAGGCTGGAGTGGCCAGCAAAGCCCGCAGCCCCCAAGTCTGGGCGGCAATGCGTGCAGTTCCCAGTGAGGTTCGAAAAAAGCCCTAGTTGTTCTCGCTGGCAGCTTGGGTGCGGGAGCCAGCCCCGGCCGTTCGGCCCTTTTGGAGCCCGGTGCCGGGAAAAAATGCCAAAAAGTGAAGGACAGGTGCTTTTGAGGCTGGAGTGGCCAGCAAAGCCCGCAGCCCCCAAGTCTGGGCGGCAATGCGTGCAGTTCCCAGAGAGGTTCGAAAAAAGCCCTAGTTGTTCTCGCTGGCACCTTGGGTGCGGGAGCCACCCCCGGCCGTTCGGCCCTTTTGGAGCCCGGTGCCGGGAAAAAATGCCAAAAAGGGAAAGACAGGTGCTTTTGAGGCTGGAGTGGCCAGCAAAGCCCGCAGCCCCCAAGTCTGGGCGGCAATGCGTGCAGTTCCCAGAGAGGTTCGAAAAAAGCCCTAGTTGTTCTCGCTGGCACCTTGGGTGTGGGAGCCAGCCCCGGCCGTTCGGCCCTTTTGGAGCCCGGTGCCGGGAAAAAATGCCAAAAAGTGAAGGACAGGTGCTTTTGAGGCTGGAGTGGCCAGCAAAGCCCGCAGCCCCCAAGTCTGGGCGGCAATGCGTGCAGTTCCCAGAGAGGTTCGAAAAAAGCCCTAGTTGTTCTCGCTGGCACCTTGGGTGCGGGAGCCACCCCCGGCCGTTCGGCCCTTTTGGAGCCCGGTGCCGGGAAAAAATGCCAAAAAGTGAAAGACAGGTGCTTTTGAGGCTGGAGTGGCCAGCAAAGCCCGCAGCCCCCAAGTCTGGGCGGCAATGCGTGCAGTTCCCAGAGAGGTTCGAAAAAAGCCCTAGTTGTTCTCGCTGGCACCTTGGGTGCGAGAGCCACCCCCGGCCGTTCGGCCCTTTTGGAGCCCGGTGCCGGGAAAAAATGCAAAAAAGTGAAAGACAGGTGCTTTTGAGGCTGGAGTGGCCAGCAAAGCCCGCAGCCCCCAAGTCTGGGCGGCAATGCGTGCAGTTCCCAGAGAGGTTCGAAAAAAGCCCTAGTTGTTCTCGCTGGCACCTTGGGTGCGGGAGCCACCCCCGGCCGTTCGGCCCTTTTGGAGCCCGGTGCCGGGAAAAAATGCCAAAAAGTGAAGGACAGGTGCTTTTGAGGCTGGAGTGGCCAGCAAAGCCCGCAGCCCCCAAGTCTGGGGGGCAATGTGTGCAGTTCCCAGAGAGGTTCGAAAAAAGCCCTAGTTGTTCTCACTGGCACCTTGGGTGCGCGAGCCACCCCCGGCCGTTCGGCCCTTTTGGAGCCCGGTGCCGGGAAAAAATGCAAAAAAGTGAAGGACAGGTGCTTTTGAGGCTGGAGTGGCCAGCAAAGCCCGCAGCCCCCAAGTCTGGGCGGCAATGCGTGCAGTTCCCAGAGAGGTTCGAAAAAAGCCCTAGTTGTTCTCGCTGGCACCTTGGGTGCGGGAGCCACCCCCGGCCGTTCGGCCCTTTTGGAGCCCGGTGCCGGGAAAAAATGCCAAAAAGTGAAGGACAGGTGCTTTTGAGGCTGGAGTGGCCAGCAAAGCCCGCAGCCCCCAAGTCTGGGCAGCAATGCGTGCAGTTCCCAGTGAGGTTCGAAAAAAGCCCTAGTTGTTCTCGCTGGCACCTTGGGTGCGGGAGCCACCCCCGGCCGTTTGGCCCTTTTGGAGCCCGGTGCCGGGAAAAAATGCCAAAAAGTGAAAGACAGGTGCTTTTGAGGCTGGAGTGGCCAGCAAAGCCCGCAGCCCCCAAATCTGGGCGGCAATGCGTGCAGTTCCCAGAGAGGTTGGAAAAAAGCCCTAGTTGTTCTCGCTGGCACCTTGGGTGCGGGAGCCAGCCCCGGCCGTTCGGCCCTTTTGGAGCCCGGGGCCGGGAAAAAATGCCAAAAAGTGAAGGACAGGTGCTTTTGAGGCTGGAGTGGCCAGCAAAGCCCGCAGCCCCCAAGTCTGGGCGGCAATGCGTGCAGTTCCCAGAGAGGTTCGAAAAAAGCCCTAGTTGTTCTCGCTGGCACCTTGGGTGCGGGAGCCAGCCCCGGCCGTTTGGCCCTTTTGGAGCCCGGTGCCGGGAAAAAATGCAAAAAAGTGAAAGACAGGTGCTTTTGAGGCTGGAGTGGCCAGCAAAGCCCGCAGGCCCAAAGTCTGGGCGGCAATGCGTGCAGTTCCCAGAGAGGTTGGAAAAAAGCCCTAGTTGTTCTCGCTGGCACCTTGGGTGCGGGAGCCAGCCCCGGCCGTTCGGCCCTTTTGGAGCCCGGTGCCGGGAAAAAATGCCAAAAAGTGAAAGACAGGTGCTTTTGAGGCTGGAGTGGCCAGCAAAGCCCGCAGCCCCCAAGTCTGGGCGGCAATGCGTGCAGTTCCCAGAGAGGTTCGAAAAAAGCCCTAGTTGTTCTCGCTGGCACCTTGGGTGCGGGAGCCACCCCCGGCCGTTCGGCCCTTTTGGAGCCCGGTGCCGGGAAAAAATGCCAAAAAGTGAAGGACAGGTGCTTTTGAGGCTGGAGTGGCCAGCAAAGCCCGCAGCCCCAAAGTCTGGGCGGCAATGCGTGCAGTTCCCAGAGAGGTTCGAAAAAAGCCCTAGTTGTTCTTGCTGGCACCTTGGGTGCGGGAGCCACCCCCGGCCGTTCGGCCCTTTTGGAGCCCGGTGCCGGGAAAAAATCCCAAAATTGAAAGACAGGTGCTTTTGAGGCTGGAGTGGCCAGCAAAGCCCGCAGACCCCAAGTCTGGGCGGCAATGCATGCAGTTCCCAGAGAGGTTCGAAAAAAGCCCTAGTTGTTCTCACTGGCACCTTGGGTGCGCGAGCCACCCCCGGCCGTTCGGCCCTTTTGGAGCCCGGTGCCGGGAAAAAATGCCAAAAAGTGAAGGACAGGTGCTTTTGAGGCTGGAGTGGCCAGCAAAGCCCGCAGCCCCCAAGTCTGGGCGGCAATGCGTGCAGTTCCCAGAGAGGTTCGAAAAAAGCCCTAGTTGTTCTCGCTGGCACCTTGGGTGCGGGAGCCAGCCCCGGCCGTTCGGCCCTTTTGGAGCCCGGTGCCGGGAAAAAATGCCAAAAAGTGAAAGACAGGTGCTTTTGAGGCTGGAGTGGCCAGCAAAGCCCGCAGACCCCAAGTCTGGGCGGCAATGCGTGCAGTTCCCAGAGAGGTTGGAAAAAAGCCCTAGTTGTTCTCGCTGGCAGCTCGGGTGCGGGAGCCACCCCCGGCCGTTCGGCCCTTTTGGAGCCCGGTGCCAGGAAAAAATGCCAAAAAGGGAAAGACAGGTGCTTTTGAGGCTGGAGTGGCCAGCAAAGCCCGCAGCCCCCAAGTCTGGGCGGCAATGCGTGCAGTTCCCAGAGAGGTTCGAAAAAAGCCCTAGTTGTTCTCGCTGGCAGCTTGGGTGCGGGAGCCACCCCCGGCCGTTCGGCCCTTTTGGAGCCCGGTGCCGGGAAAAAATGCCAAAAAGTGAAAGACAGGTGCTTTTGAGGCTGGAGTGGCCAGCAAAGCCCGCAGACCCCAAGTCTGGGCGGCAATGCATGCAGTTCCCAGAGAGGTTCGAAAAAAGCCCTAGTTGTTCTCACTGGCACCTTGGGTGCGCGAGCCACCCCCGGCCGTTCGGCCCTTTTGGAGCCCGGTGCCGGGAAAAAATGCCAAAAAGTGAAGGACAGGTGCTTTTGAGGCTGGAGTGGCCAGCAAAGCCCGCAGCCCCCAAGTCTGGGCGGCAATGCGTGCAGTTCCCAGAGAGGTTCGAAAAAAGCCCTAGTTGTTCTCGCTGGCACCTTGGGTGCGGGAGCCAGCCCCGGCCGTTCGGCCCTTTTGGAGCCCGGTGCCGGGAAAAAATGCCAAAAAGTGAAAGACAGGTGCTTTTGAGGCTGGAGTGGCCAGCAAAGCCCGCAGACCCCAAGTCTGGGCGGCAATGCGTGCAGTTCCCAGAGAGGTTCGAAAAAAGCCCTAGTTGTTCTCGCTGGCACCTCGGGTGCGGGAGCCACCCCCGGCCGTTTGGCCCTTTTGGAGCCCGGTGCCGGGAAAAAATGCCAAAAAGTGAAAGACAGGTGGTTTTGAGGCTGGAGTGGCCAGCAAAGCCCGCAGACCCCAAGTCTGGGCGGCAATGCGTGCAGTTCCCAGAGAGGTTCGAAAAAAGCCCTAGTTGTTCTCGCTGGCAGCTCGGGTGCGGGAGCCACCCCCGGCCGTTCGGCCCTTTTGGAGCCCGGTGCCGGGAAAAAATGCCAAAAAGTGAAGGACAGGTGCTTTTGAGGCTGGAGTGGCCAGCAAAGCCCGCAGCCCCAAAGTCTGGGCGGCAATGCGTGCAGTTCCCAGAGAGGTTCGAAAAAAGCCCTAGTTGTTCTCGCTGGCACCTTGGGTGCGGGAGCCACCCCCGGCCGTTCGGCCCTTTTGGAGCCCGGTGCCGGGAAAAAATGCCAAAAAGTGAAAGACAGGTGCTTTTGAGGCTGGAGTGGCCAGCAAAGCCCGCAGCCCCCAAGTCTGGGCCGCAATGCGTGCAGTTCCCAGAGAGGTTCGAAAAAAGCCCTAGTTGTTCTCGCTGGCACCTTGGGTGCGGGAGCCACCCCCGGCCGTTCGGCCCTTTTGGAGCTCGGTGCCGGGAAAAAATGCCAAAAAGTGAAAGACAGGTGCTTTTGAGGCTGGAGTGGCCAGCAAAGCCCGCAGCCCCCAAGTCTGGGCGGCAATGCGTGCAGTTCCCAGAGAGGTTCAAAAAAAGCCCTAGTTGTTCTCGCTGGCACCTCGGGTGCGGGAGCCACCCCCGGCCGTTCGGCCCTTTTGGAGCCCGGTGCCGGGAAAAAATGCCAAAAAGTGAAAGACAGGTGCTTTTGAGGCTGGAGTGGCCAGCAAAGCCCGCAGCCCCCAAGTCTGGGCGGCAATGCGTGCAGTTCCCAGAGAGGTTCGAAAAAAGCCCTAGTTGTTCTCGCTGGCACCTCGGGTGCGGGAGCCACCCCCGGCCGTTCGGCCCTTTTGGAGCCCGGTGCCGGGAAAAAAATGCAAAAAAGTGAAGGACAGGTGCTTTTGAGGCTGGAGTGGCCAGCAAAGCCCGCAGCCCCCAAGTCTGGGCGGCAATGCATGCAGTTCCCAGAGAGGTTCGAAAAAAGCCCTAGTTGTTCTCGCTGGCACCTTGGGTGCGGGAGCCACCCCCGGCCGTTCGGCCCTTTTGGAGCCCGGTGCCGGGAAAAAATGCCAAAAAGTGAAAGACAGGTGCTTTTGAGGCTGGAGTGGCCAGCAAAGCCCGCAGCCCCCAAGTCTGGGCGGCAATGCGTGCAGTTCCCAGAGAGGTTCGAAAAAAGCCCTAGTTGTTCTCGCTGGCACCTTGGGTGCGGGAGCCACCCCCGGCCGTTCGGCCCTTTTGGAGCCCGGTGCCGGGAAAAAATGCCAAAAAGTGAAGGACAGGTGCTTTTGAGGCTGGAGTGGCCAGCAAAGCCCGCAGCCCCAAAGTCTGGGCGGCAATGCGTGCAGTTCCCAGAGAGGTTCGAAAAAAGCCCTAGTTGTTCTTGCTGGCACCTTGGGTGCGGGAGCCACCCCCGGCCGTTCGGCCCTTTTGGAGCCCGGTGCCGGGAAAAAATGCCAAAAAGTGAAAGACAGGTGCTTTTGAGGCTGGAGTGGCCAGCAAAGCCCGCAGCCCCCAAGTCTGGGCGGCAATGCGTGCAGTTCCCAGAGAGGTTCGAAAAAAGCCCTAGTTGTTCTCGCTGGCACCTTGGGTGCGGGAGCCACCCCCGGCCGTTCGGCCCTTTTGGAGCTCGGTGCCGGGAAAAAATGCCAAAAAGTGAAAGACAGGTGCTTTTGAGGCTGGAGTGGCCAGCAAAGCCCGCAGCCCCCAAGTCTGGGCGGCAATGCGTGCAGTTCCCAGAGAGGTTCGAAAAAAGCCCTAGTTGTTCTCGCTGGCACCTTGGGTGCGGGAGCCACCCCCGGCCGTTCGGCCCTTTTGGAGCCCGGTGCCGGGAAAAAATGCCAAAAAGTGAAGGACAGGTGCTTTTGAGGCTGGAGTGGCCAGCAAAGCCCGCAGCCCCCAAGTCTGGGCGGCAATGCGTGCAGTTCCCAGAGAGGTTCGAAAAAAGCCCTAGTTGTTCTCGCTGGCACCTTGGGTGCGGGAGCCAGCCCCGGCCGTTCGGCCCTTTTGGAGCCCGGTGCCGGGAAAAAATGCCAAAAAGTGAAAGACAGGTGCTTTTGAGGCTGGAGTGGCCAGCAAAGCCCGCAGACCCCAAGTCTGGGCGGCAATGCGTGCAGTTCCCAGAGAGGTTCGAAAAAAGCCCTAGTTGTTCTCGCTGGCAGCTCGGGTGCGGGAGCCACCCCCGGCCGTTCGGCCCTTTTGGAGCCCGGTGCCAGGAAAAAATGCCAAAAAGGGAAAGACAGGTGCTTTTGAGGCTGGAGTGGCCAGCAAAGCCCGCAGCCCCCAAGTCTGGGCGGCAATGCGTGCAGTTCCCAGAGAGGTTCGAAAAAAGCCCTAGTTGTTCTCGCTGGCAGCTTGGGTGCGGGAGCCACCCCCGGCCGTTCGGCCCTTTTGGAGCCCGGTGCCGGGAAAAAATGCCAAAAAGTGAAAGACAGGTGCTTTTGAGGCTGGAGTGGCCAGCAAAGCCCGCAGACCCCAAGTCTGGGCGGCAATGCGTGCAGTTCCCAGAGAGGTTCGAAAAAAGCCCTAGTTGTTCTCGCTGGCACCTCGGGTGCGGGAGCCACCCCCGGCCGTTCGGCCCTTTTGGAGCCCGGTGCCGGGAAAAAATGCAAAAAAGTGAAGGACAGGTGCTTTTGAGGCTGGAGTGGCCAGCAAAGCCCGCAGCCCCCAAGTCTGGGCGGCAATGCGTGCAGTTCCCAGAGAGGTTCGAAAAAAGCCCTAGTTGTTCTCGCTGGCACCTTGGGTGCGGGAGCCACCCCCGGCCGTTCGGCCCTTTTGGAGCCCGGTGCCGGGAAAAAAATGCAAAAAAGTGAAGGACAGGTGCTTTTGAGGCTGGAGTGGCCAGCAAAGCCCGCAGCCCCCAAGTCTGGGCCGCAATGCGTGCAGTTCCCAGAGAGGTTCGAAAAAAGCCCTAGTTGTTCTCGCTGGCACCTTGGGTGCGGGAGCCACCCCCGGCCGTTCGGCCCTTTTGGAGCTCGGTGCCGGGAAAAAATGCCAAAAAGTGAAAGACAGGTGCTTTTGAGGCTGGAGTGGCCAGCAAAGCCCGCAGCCCCCAAGTCTGGGCGGCAATGCGTGCAGTTCCCAGAGAGGTTCGAAAAAAGCCCTAGTTGTTCTCGCTGGCACCTTGGGTGCGGGAGCCACCCCCGGCCGTTCGGCCCTTTTGGAGCCCGGTGCCGGGAAAAAATGCCAAAAAGTGAAGGACAGGTGCTTTTGAGGCTGGAGTGGCCAGCAAAGCCCGCAGCCCCAAAGTCTGGGCGGCAATGCGTGCAGTTCCCAGAGAGGTTCGAAAAAAGCCCTAGTTGTTCTTGCTGGCACCTTGGGTGCGGGAGCCACCCCCGGCCGTTCGGCCCTTTTGGAGCCCGGTGCCGGGAAAAAATGCCAAAAAGTGAAAGACAGGTGCTTTTGAGGCTGGAGTGGCCAGCAAAGCCCGCAGCCCCCAAGTCTGGGCGGCAATGCGTGCAGTTCCCAGAGAGGTTCGAAAAAAGCCCTAGTTGTTCTCGCTGGCACCTTGGGTGCGGGAGCCACCCCCGGCCGTTCGGCCCTTTTGGAGCTCGGTGCCGGGAAAAAATGCCAAAAAGTGAAAGACAGGTGCTTTTGAGGCTGGAGTGGCCAGCAAAGCCCGCAGCCCCCAAGTCTGGGCGGCAATGCGTGCAGTTCCCAGAGAGGTTCGAAAAAAGCCCTAGTTGTTCTCGCTGGCACCTCGGGTGCGGGAGCCACCCCCGGCCGTTCGGCCCTTTTGGAGCCCGGTGCCGGGAAAAAATGCCAAAAAGTGAAAGACAGGTGCTTTTGAGGCTGGAGTGGCCAGCAAAGCCCGCAGCCCCCAAGTCTGGGCGGCAATGCGTGCAGTTCCCAGAGAGGTTCGAAAAAAGCCCTAGTTGTTCTCGCTGGCACCTTGGGTGCGGGAGCCAGCCCCGGCCGTTCGGCCCTTTTGGAGCCCGGTGCCGGGAAAAAATCCCAAAATTGAAAGACAGGTGCTTTTGAGGCTGGAGTGGCCAGCAAAGCCCGCAGACCCCAAGTCTGGGCGGCAATGCATGCAGTTCCCAGAGAGGTTCGAAAAAAGCCCTAGTTGTTCTCACTGGCACCTTGGGTGCGCGAGCCACCCCCGGCCGTTCGGCCCTTTTGGAGCCCGGTGCCGGGAAAAAATGCCAAAAAGTGAAGGACAGGTGCTTTTGAGGCTGGAGTGGCCAGCAAAGCCCGCAGCCCCCAAGTCTGGGCGGCAATGCGTGCAGTTCCCAGAGAGGTTCGAAAAAAGCCCTAGTTGTTCTCGCTGGCACCTTGGGTGCGGGAGCCAGCCCCGGCCGTTCGGCCCTTTTGGAGCCCGGTGCCGGGAAAAAATGCCAAAAAGTGAAAGACAGGTGCTTTTGAGGCTGGAGTGGCCAGCAAAGCCCGCAGACCCCAAGTCTGGGCGGCAATGCGTGCAGTTCCCAGAGAGGTTCGAAAAAAGCCCTAGTTGTTCTCGCTGGCAGCTCGGGTGCGGGAGCCACCCCCGGCCGTTCGGCCCTTTTGGAGCCCGGTGCCAGGAAAAAATGCCAAAAAGGGAAAGACAGGTGCTTTTGAGGCTGGAGTGGCCAGCAAAGCCCGCAGCCCCCAAGTCTGGGCGGCAATGCGTGCAGTTCCCAGAGAGGTTCGAAAAAAGCCCTAGTTGTTCTCGCTGGCAGCTTGGGTGCGGGAGCCACCCCCGGCCGTTCGGCCCTTTTGGAGCCCGGTGCCGGGAAAAAATGCCAAAAAGTGAAAGACAGGTGCTTTTGAGGCTGGAGTGGCCAGCAAAGCCCGCAGACCCCAAGTCTGGGCGGCAATGCGTGCAGTTCCCAGAGAGGTTCGAAAAAAGCCCTAGTTGTTCTCGCTGGCACCTCGGGTGCGGGAGCCACCCCCGGCCGTTCGGCCCTTTTGGAGCCCGGTGCCGGGAAAAAATGCAAAAAAGTGAAGGACAGGTGCTTTTGAGGCTGGAGTGGCCAGCAAAGCCCGCAGCCCCCAAGTCTGGGCGGCAATGCGTGCAGTTCCCAGAGAGGTTCGAAAAAAGCCCTAGTTGTTCTCGCTGGCACCTTGGGTGCGGGAGCCACCCCCGGCCGTTCGGCCCTTTTGGAGCCCGGTGCCGGGAAAAAAATGCAAAAAAGTGAAGGACAGGTGCTTTTGAGGCTGGAGTGGCCAGCAAAGCCCGCAGCCCCCAAGTCTGGGCCGCAATGCGTGCAGTTCCCAGAGAGGTTCGAAAAAAGCCCTAGTTGTTCTCGCTGGCACCTTGGGTGCGGGAGCCACCCCCGGCCGTTCGGCCCTTTTGGAGCTCGGTGCCGGGAAAAAATGCCAAAAAGTGAAAGACAGGTGCTTTTGAGGCTGGAGTGGCCAGCAAAGCCCGCAGCCCCCAAGTCTGGGCGGCAATGCGTGCAGTCCCCAGAGAGGTTCGAAAAAAGCCCTAGTTGTTCTCGCTGTCACCTCGGGTGCGGGAGCCACCCCCGGCCGTTCGGCCCTTTTGGAGCCCGGTGCCGGGAAAAAAATGCCAAAAAGTGAAAGACAGGTGCTTTTGAGGCTGGAGTGGCCAGCAAAGCCCGCAGACCCCAAGTCTGGGCGGCAATGCGTGCAGTTCCCAGAGAGGTTCGAAAAAAGCCCTAGTTGTTCTCGCTGGCACCTCGGGTGCGGGAGCCACCCCCGGCCGTTCGGCCCTTTTGGAGCCCGGTGCCGGGAAAAAATGCCAAAAAGTGAAAGACAGGTGCTTTTGAGGCTGGAGTGGCCAGCAAAGCCCGCAGACCCCAAGTCTGGGCGGCAATGCGTGCAGTTCCCAGAGAGGTTCGAAAAAAGCCCTAGTTGTTCTCGCTGGCACCTTGGGTGCGGGAGCCACCCCCGGCCGTTCGGCCCTTTTGGAGCCCGGTGCCGGGAAAAATTGCCAAAAAGTGAAAGACAGGTGCTTTTGAGGCTGGAGTGGCCAGCAAAGCCCGCAGCCCCCAAGTCTGGGCGGCAATGCGTGCAGTTCCCAGAGAGGTTCGAAAAAAGCCCTAGTTGTTCTCGCTGGCAGCTCGGGTGCGGGAGCCACCCCCGGCCGTTCGGCCCTTTTGGAGCCTGGTGCCGGGAAAAAATGCCAAAAAGTGAAGGACAGGTGCTTTTGAGGCTGGAGTGGCCAGCAAAGCCCGCAGCCCCCAAGTCTGGGCGGCAATGCGTGCAGTTCCCAGAGAGGTTCGAAAAAAGCCCTAGTTGTTCTCGCTGGCACCTTGGGTGCGGGAGCCACCCCCGGCCGTTCGGCCCTTTTGGAGCCCGGTGCCGGGAAAAAATGCCAAAAAGTGAAAGACAGGTGCTTTTGAGGCTGGAGTAGCCAGCAAAGCCCGCAGCCCCCAAGTCTGGGCGGCAATGCGTGCAGTTCCCAGAGAGGTTCGAAAAAAGCCCTAGTTGTTCTCGCTGGCACCTTGGGTGCGGGAGCCAGCCCCGGCCGTTCAGCCCTTTTGGAGCCCGGTGCCGGGAAAAAATCCCAAAATTGAAAGACAGGTGCTTTTGAGGCTGGAGTGGCCAGCAAAGCCCGCAGACCCCAAGTCTGGGCGGCAATGCATGCAGTTCCCAGAGAGGTTCGAAAAAAGCCCTACTTGTTCTCGCTGGCAGCTTGGGTGCGGGAGCCAGCCGCGGCCATTTGGCCCTTTTGGAGCCCGGTGCCAGGAAAAAATGCCAAAAAGGGAAAGACAGGTGCTTTTGAGGCTGGAGTGGCCAGCAAAGCCCGCAGCCCCCAAGTCTGGGCGGCAATGTGTGCAGTTCCCAGAGAGGTTCGAAAAAAGCCCTAGTTGTTCTCGCTGGCACCTTGGGTGCGCGAGCCACCCCCGGCCGTTCGGCCCTTTTGGAGCCCGGTGCCGGGAAAAAATGCCAAAAAGTGAAGGACAGGTGCTTTTGAGGCTGGAGTGGCCAGCAAAGCCCGCAGCCCCCAAGTCTGGGCGGCAATGCGTGCAGTTCCCAGAGAGGTTCGAAAAAAGCCCTAGTTGTTCTCGCTGGCACCTTGGGTGCGGGAGCCACCCCCGGCCGTTCGGCCCTTTTGGAGCCCGGTGCCGGGAAAAAATGCCAAAAAGTGAAGGACAGGTGCTTTTGAGGCTGGAGTGGCCAGCAAAGCCCGCAGCCCCCAAGTCTGGGCGGCAATGCGTGCAGTTCCCAGAGAGGTTCGAAAAAAGCCCTAGTTGTTCTCGCTGGCACCTCGGGTGCGGGAGCCACCCCCGGCCGTTCGGCCCTTTTGGAGCCCGGTGCCGGGAAAAAATGCAAAAAAGTGAAGGACAGGTGCTTTTGAGGCTGGAGTGGCCAGCAAAGCCCGCAGCCCCCAAGTCTGGGCGGCAATGCGTGCAGTTCCCAGAGAGGTTCGAAAAAAGCCCTAGTTGTTCTCGCTGGCACCTTGGGTGCGGGAGCCACCCCCGGCCGTTCGGCCCTTTTGGAGCCCGGTGCCGGGAAAAAAATGCAAAAAAGTGAAGGACAGGTGCTTTTGAGGCTGGAGTGGCCAGCAAAGCCCGCAGCCCCCAAGTCTGGGCGGCAATGCGTGCAGTTCCCAGAGAGGTTCGAAAAAAGCCCTAGTTGTTCTCGCTGGCACCTTGGGTGCGGGAGCCACCCCCGGCCGTTCGGCCCTTTTGGAGCCCGGTGCCGGGAAAAAAATGCAAAAAAGTGAAGGACAGGTGCTTTTGAGGCTGGAGTGGCCAGCAAAGCCCGCAGCCCCCAAGTCTGGGCCGCAATGCGTGCAGTTCCCAGAGAGGTTCGAAAGAAGCCCTAGTTGTTCTCGCTGGCACCTTGGGTGCGGGAGCCACCCCCGGCCGTTCGGCCCTTTTGGAGCCCGGTGCCGGGAAAAAATGCCAAAAAGTGAAAGACAGGTGCTTTTGAGGCTGGAGTGGCCAGCAAAGCCCGCAGCCCCCAAGTCTGGGCGGCAATGCGTGCAGTTCCCAGAGAGGTTCGAAAAAAGCCCTAGTTGTTCTCGCTGGCACCTCGGGTGCGGGAGCCACCCCCGGCCGTTCGGCCCTTTTGGAGCCCGGTGCCGGGAAAAAATGCCAAAAAGTGAAAGACAGGTGCTTTTGAGGCTGGAGTGGCCAGCAAAGCCCGCAGACCCCAAGTCTGGGCGGCAATGCGTGCAGTTCCCAGAGAGGTTCGAAAAAAGCCCTAGTTGTTCTCGCTGGCACCTTGGGTGCGGGAGCCACCCCCGGCCGTTCGGCCCTTTTGGAGCCCGGTGCCGGGAAAAAATGCAAAAAAGTGAAGGACAGGTGCTTTTGAGGCTGGAGTGGCCAGCAAAGCCCGCAGCCCCCAAGTCTGGGCGGCAATGCGTGCAGTTCCCAGAGAGGTTCGAAAAAAGCCCTAGTTGTTCTCGCTGGCAGCTCGGGTGCGGGAGCCACCCCCGGCCGTTCGGCCCTTTTGGAGCCTGGTGCCGGGAAAAAATGCCAAAAAGTGAAGGACAGGTGCTTTTGAGGCTGGAGTGGCCAGCAAAGCCCGCAGCCCCCAAGTCTGGGCGGCAATGCGTGCAGTTCCCAGAGAGGTTCGAAAAAAGCCCTAGTTGTTCTCGCTGGCACCTTGGGTGCGGGAGCCACCCCCGGCCGTTCGGCCCTTTTGGAGCCCGGTGCCGGGAAAAAATGCCAAAAAGTGAAAGACAGGTGCTTTTGAGGCTGGAGTAGCCAGCAAAGCCCGCAGCCCCCAAGTCTGGGCGGCAATGCGTGCAGTTCCCAGAGAGGTTCGAAAAAAGCCCTAGTTGTTCTCGCTGGCACCTTGGGTGCGGGAGCCAGCCCCGGCCGTTCAGCCCTTTTGGAGCCCGGTGCCGGGAAAAAATCCCAAAATTGAAAGACAGGTGCTTTTGAGGCTGGAGTGGCCAGCAAAGCCCGCAGACCCCAAGTCTGGGCGGCAATGCATGCAGTTCCCAGAGAGGTTCGAAAAAAGCCCTACTTGTTCTCGCTGGCAGCTTGGGTGCGGGAGCCACCCCCGGCCGTTCGGCCCTTTTGGAGCCCGGTGCCAGGAAAAAATGCCAAAAAGTGAAAGACAGGTGCTTTTGAGGCTGGAGTGGCCAGCAAAGCCCGCAGCCCCCAAGTCTGGGCGGCAATGT
Organism: Numenius arquata; assembly: GCF_964106895.1. Taxonomy (NCBI): domain Eukaryota; kingdom Metazoa; phylum Chordata; class Aves; order Charadriiformes; family Scolopacidae; genus Numenius; species Numenius arquata. The sequence goes on along the minus strand of NW_027414052.1, from coordinate 39,484 downwards.
GTGCAGTTCCCAGAGAGGTTCGAAAAAAGCCCTAGTTGTTCTCGCTGGCACCTTGGGTGCGCGAGCCACCCCCGGCCGTTCGGCCCTTTTGGAGCCCGGTGCCGGGAAAAAATGCCAAAAAGTGAAGGACAGGTGCTTTTGAGGCTGGAGTGGCCAGCAAAGCCCGCAGCCCCCAAGTCTGGGCGGCAATGCGTGCAGTTCCCAGAGAGGTTCGAAAAAAGCCCTAGTTGTTCTCGCTGGCACCTTGGGTGCGGGAGCCACCCCCGGCCGTTCGGCCCTTTTGGAGCCCGGTGCCGGGAAAAAATGCAAAAAAGTGAAGGACAGGTGCTTTTGAGGCTGGAGTGGCCAGCAAAGCCCGCAGCCCCCAAGTCTGGGCGGCAATGCGTGCAGTTCCCAGTGAGGTTCGAAAAAAGCCCTAGTTGTTCTCGCTGGCACCTTGGGTGCGGGAGCCACCCCCGGCCGTTAGGCCCTTTTGGAGCCCGGTGCCGGGAAAAAATGCCAAAAAGTGAAAGACAGGTGCTTTTGAGGCTGGAGTGGCCAGCAAAGCCCGCAGCCCCCAAGTCTGGGCGGCAATGCGTGCAGTTCCCAGAGAGGTTGGAAAAAAGCCCTAGTTGTTCTCGCTGGCACCTTGGGTGCGGGAGCCAGCCCCGGCCGTTCGGCCCTTTTGGAGCCCGGTGCCGGGAAAAAATGCCAAAAAGTGAAGGACAGGTGCTTTTGAGGCTGGAGTGGCCAGCAAAGCCCGCAGCCCCCAAGTCTGGGCGGCAATGCGTGCAGTTCCCAGAGAGGTTCGAAAAAAGCCCTAGTTGTTCTCGCTGGCACCTTGGGTGCGGGAGCCACCCCCGGCCGTTCGGCCCTTTTGGAGCCCGGTGCCGGGAAAAAATGCCAAAAAGGGAAAGACAGGTGCTTTTGAGGCTGGAGTGGCCAGCAAAGCCCGCAGCCCCCAAGTCTGGGCGGCAATGCGTGCAGTTCCCAGAGAGGTTCGAAAAAAGCCCTAGTTGTTCTCGCTGGCACCTTGGGTGTGGGAGCCACCCCCGGCCGTTCGGCCCTTTTGGAGCCCGGTGCCGGGAAAAAATGCCAAAAAGTGAAAGACAGGTGCTTTTGAGGCTGGAGTGGCCAGCAAAGCCCGCAGCCCCCAAGTCTGGGGGGCAATGCGTGCAGTTCCCAGAGAGGTTCGAAAAAAGCCCTAGTTGTTCTCGCTGGCACCTTGGGTGCGGGAGCCACCCCCGGCCGTTCGGCCCTTTTGGAGCCCGGTGCCGGGAAAAAATGCCAAAAAGGGAAAGACAGGTGCTTTTGAGGCTGGAGTGGCCAGCAAAGCCCGCAGCCCCCAAGTCTGGGCGGCAATGCGTGCAGTTCCCAGAGAGGTTCGAAAAAAGCCCTAGTTGTTCTCGCTGGCACCTTGGGTGTGGGAGCCAGCCCCGGCCGTTCGGCCCTTTTGGAGCCCGGTGCCGGGAAAAAATGCCAAAAAGTGAAGGACAGGTGCTTTTGAGGCTGGAGTGGCCAGCAAAGCCCGCAGCCCCCAAGTCTGGGCGGCAATGCGTGCAGTTCCCAGAGAGGTTCGAAAAAAGCCCTAGTTGTTCTCGCTGGCACCTTGGGTGCGGGAGCCACCCCCGGCCGTTCGGCCCTTTTGGAGCCCGGTGCCGGGAAAAAATGCCAAAAAGTGAAAGACAGGTGCTTTTGAGGCTGGAGTGGCCAGCAAAGCCCGCAGCCCCCAAGTCTGGGCGGCAATGCGTGCAGTTCCCAGAGAGGTTCGAAAAAAGCCCTAGTTGTTCTCGCTGGCACCTTGGGTGCGGGAGCCACCCCCGGCCGTTCGGCCCTTTTGGAGCCCGGTGCCGGGAAAAAATGCCAAAAAGTGAAAGACAGGTGCTTTTGAGGCTGGAGTGGCCAGCAAAGCCCGCAGCCCCCAAGTCTGGGCGGCAATGCGTGCAGTTCCCAGAGAGGTTCGAAAAAAGCCCTAGTTGTTCTCGCTGGCACCTTGGGTGCGGGAGCCACCCCCGGCCGTTCGGCCCTTTTGGAGCCCGGTGCCGGGAAAAATTGCAAAAAAGTGAAGGACAGGTGCTTTTGAGGCTGGAGTGGCCAGCAAAGCCCGCAGCCCCCAAGTCTGGGCGGCAATGCGTGCAGTTCCCAGAGAGGTTCGAAAAAAGCCCTAGTTGTTCTCGCTGGCAGCTTGGGTGCGGGAGCCACCCCCGGCCGTTTGGCCCTTTTGGAGCCCGGTGCCGGGAAAAAATGCCAAAAAGTGAAAGACAGGTGCTTTTGAGGCTGGAGTGGCCAGCAAAGCCCGCAGGCCCAAAGTCTGGGCGGCAATGCGTGCAGTTCCCAGAGAGGTTCGAAAAAAGCCCTAGTTGTTCTCGCTGGCACCTTGGGTGCGGGAGCCACCCCCGGCCGTTCGGCCCTTTTGGAGCCCGGTGCCGGGAAAAAATGCCAAAAAGTGAAGGACAGGTGCTTTTGAGGCTGGAGTGGCCAGCAAAGCCCGCAGCCCCCAAGTCTGGGCGGCAATGCGTGCAGTTCCCAGAGAGGTGCAAAAAAAGCCCTAGTTGTTCTCGCTGGCAGCTCGGGTGCGGGAGCCACCCCTGGCCGTTCGGCCCTTTTGGAGCCCGGTGCCGGGAAAAAATGCCAAAAAGTGAAAGACAGGTGCTTTTGAGGCTGGAGTGGCCAGCAAAGCCCGCAGCCCCCAAGTCTGGGCGGCAATGCGTGCAGTTCCCAGAGAGGTTCGAAAAAAGCCCTAGTTGTTCTCGCTGGCAGCTCGGGTGCGGGAGCCAGCCCCGGCCGTTCGGCCCTTTTGGAGCCCGGTGCCGGGAAAAAATGCCAAAAAGTGAAAGACAGGTGCTTTTGAGGCTGGAGTGGCCAGCAAAGCCCGCAGCCCCCAAGTCTGGGCGGCAATGCGTGCAGTTCCCAGAGAGGTTCGAAAAAAGCCCTAGTTGTTCTCGCTGGCACCTTGGGTGCGGGAGCCACCCCCGGCCGTTCGGCCCTTTTGGAGCCCGGTGCCGGGAAAAAATGCCAAAAAGTGAAAGACAGGTGCTTTTGAGGCTGGAGTGGCCAGCAAAGCCCGCAGCCCCCAAGTCTGGGCGGCAATGCGTGCAGTTCCCCGAGAGGTTCGAAAAAAGCCCTACTTGTTCTCGCTGGCACCTTGGGTGCGGGAGCCACCCCCGGCCGTTCGGCCCTTTTGGAGCCCGGTGCCGGGAAAAAATGCCAAAAAGTGAAAGACAGGTGCTTTTGAGGCTGGAGTGGCCAGCAAAGCCCGCAGCCCCCAAGTCTGGGGGGCAATGTGTGCAGTTCCCAGAGAGGTTCGAAAAAAGCCCTAGTTGTTCTCACTGTCACCTTGGGTGCGCGAGCCACCCCCGGCCGTTCGGCCCTTTTGGAGCCCGGTGCCGGGAAAAAATGCCAAAAAGTGAAGGACAGGTGCTTTTGAGGCTGGAGTGGCCAGCAAAGCCCGCAGCCCCCAAGTCTGGGCGGCAATGCGTGCAGTTCCCAGAGAGGTTCGAAAAAAGCCCTAGTTGTTCTCGCTGGCACCTTGGGTGCGGGAGCCAGCCCCGGCCGTTCGGCCCTTTTGGAGCCCGGTGCCGGGAAAAAATGCCAAAAAGTGAAAGACAGGTGCTTTTGAGGCTGGAGTGGCCAGCAAAGCCCGCAGACCCCAAGTCTGGGCGGCAATGCGTGCAGTTCCCAGAGAGGTTCGAAAAAAGCCCTAGTTGTTCTCGCTGGCACCTTGGGTGCGGGAGCCACCCCCGGCCGTTCGGCCCTTTTGGAGCCCGGTGCCGGGAAAAAATGCCAAAAAGTGAAGGACAGGTGCTTTTGAGGCTGGAGTGGCCAGCAAAGCCCGCAGCCCCCAAGTCTGGGCGGCAATGCGTGCAGTTCCCAGAGAGGTTCGAAAAAAGCCCTAGTTGTTCTCGCTGGCACCTTGGGTGCGGGAGCCACCCCCGGCCGTTCGGCCCTTTTGGAGCCCGGTGCCGGGAAAAAATGCCAAAAAGGGAAAGACAGGTGCTTTTGAGGCTGGAGTGGCCAGCAAAGCCCGCAGCCCCCAAGTCTGGGCGGCAATGCGTGCAGTTCCCAGAGAGGTTCGAAAAAAGCCCTAGTTGTTCTCGCTGGCACCTTGGGTGTGGGAGCCAGCCCCGGCCGTTCGGCCCTTTTGGAGCCCGGTGCCGGGAAAAAATGCCAAAAAGTGAAGGACAGGTGCTTTTGAGGCTGGAGTGGCCAGCAAAGCCCGCAGCCCCCAAGTCTGGGCGGCAATGCGTGCAGTTCCCAGAGAGGTTCGAAAAAAGCCCTAGTTGTTCTCGCTGGCACCTTGGGTGCGGGAGCCACCCCCGGCCGTTCGGCCCTTTTGGAGCCCGGTGCCGGGAAAAAATGCCAAAAAGTGAAAGACAGGTGCTTTTGAGGCTGGAGTGGCCAGCAAAGCCCGCAGCCCCCAAGTCTGGGCGGCAATGCGTGCAGTTCCCAGAGAGGTTCGAAAAAAGCCCTAGTTGTTCTCGCTGGCACCTTGGGTGCGGGAGCCACCCCCGGCCGTTCGGCCCTTTTGGAGCCCGGTGCCGGGAAAAAATGCCAAAAAGTGAAAGACAGGTGCTTTTGAGGCTGGAGTGGCCAGCAAAGCCCGCAGCCCCCAAGTCTGGGCGGCAATGCGTGCAGTTCCCAGAGAGGTTCGAAAAAAGCCCTAGTTGTTCTCGCTGGCACCTTGGGTGCGGGAGCCACCCCCGGCCGTTCGGCCCTTTTGGAGCCCGGTGCCGGGAAAAATTGCAAAAAAGTGAAGGACAGGTGCTTTTGAGGCTGGAGTGGCCAGCAAAGCCCGCAGCCCCCAAGTCTGGGCGGCAATGCGTGCAGTTCCCAGAGAGGTTCGAAAAAAGCCCTAGTTGTTCTCGCTGGCAGCTTGGGTGCGGGAGCCACCCCCGGCCGTTTGGCCCTTTTGGAGCCCGGTGCCGGGAAAAAATGCCAAAAAGTGAAAGACAGGTGCTTTTGAGGCTGGAGTGGCCAGCAAAGCCCGCAGGCCCAAAGTCTGGGCGGCAATGCGTGCAGTTCCCAGAGAGGTTCGAAAAAAGCCCTAGTTGTTCTCGCTGGCACCTTGGGTGCGGGAGCCACCCCCGGCCGTTCGGCCCTTTTGGAGCCCGGTGCCGGGAAAAAATGCCAAAAAGTGAAGGACAGGTGCTTTTGAGGCTGGAGTGGCCAGCAAAGCCCGCAGCCCCCAAGTCTGGGCGGCAATGCGTGCAGTTCCCAGAGAGGTGCAAAAAAAGCCCTAGTTGTTCTCGCTGGCAGCTCGGGTGCGGGAGCCACCCCTGGCCGTTCGGCCCTTTTGGAGCCCGGTGCCGGGAAAAAATGCCAAAAAGTGAAAGACAGGTGCTTTTGAGGCTGGAGTGGCCAGCAAAGCCCGCAGCCCCCAAGTCTGGGCGGCAATGCGTGCAGTTCCCAGAGAGGTTCGAAAAAAGCCCTAGTTGTTCTCGCTGGCAGCTCGGGTGCGGGAGCCAGCCCCGGCCGTTCGGCCCTTTTGGAGCCCGGTGCCGGGAAAAAATGCCAAAAAGTGAAAGACAGGTGCTTTTGAGGCTGGAGTGGCCAGCAAAGCCCGCAGACCCCAAGTCTGGGCGGCAATGCGTGCAGTTCCCAGAGAGGTTCGAAAAAAGCCCTAGTTGTTCTCGCTGGCACCTTGGGTGCGGGAGCCACCCCCGGCCGTTCGGCCCTTTTGGAGCCCGGTGCCGGCAAAAAATGCCAAAAAGTGAAAGACAGGTGCTTTTGAGGCTGGAGTGGCCAGCAAAGCCCGCAGACCCCAAGTCTGGGCGGCAATGCGTGCAGTTCCCAGAGAGGTTCGAAAAAAGCCCTACTTGTTCTCGCTGGCACCTTGGGTGCGGGAGCCACCCCCGGCCGTTCGGCCCTTTTGGAGCCCGGTGCCAGGAAAAAATGCCAAAAAGGGAAAGACAGGTGCTTTTGAGGCTGGAGTGGCCAGCAAAGCCCGCAGCCCCCAAGTCTGGGGGGCAATGTGTGCAGTTCCCAGAGAGGTTCGAAAAAAGCCCTAGTTGTTCTCACTGGCACCTTGGGTGCGCGAGCCACCCCCGGCCGTTCGGCCCTTTTGGAGCCCGGTGCCGGGAAAAAATGCCAAAAAGTGAAGGACAGGTGCTTTTGAGGCTGGAGTGGCCAGCAAAGCCCGCAGCCCCCAAGTCTGGGCGGCAATGCGTGCAGTTCCCAGAGAGGTTCGAAAAAAGCCCTAGTTGTTCTCGCTGGCACCTTGGGTGCGGGAGCCAGCCCCGGCCGTTCGGCCCTTTTGGAGCCCGGTGCCGGGAAAAAATGCCAAAAAGTGAAAGACAGGTGCTTTTGAGGCTGGAGTGGCCAGCAAAGCCCGCAGACCCCAAGTCTGGGCGGCAATGCGTGCAGTTCCCAGAGAGGTTCGAAAAAAGCCCTAGTTGTTCTCGCTGGCACCTTGGGTGCGGGAGCCAGCCCCGGCCGTTCGGCCCTTTTGGAGCCCGGTGCCGGGAAAAAATGCCAAAAAGGGAAAGACAGGTGCTTTTGAGGCTGGAGTGGCCAGCAAAGCCCGCAGCCCCCAAGTCTGGGCGGCAATGCGTGCAGTTCCCAGAGAGGTTCGAAAAAAGCCCTAGTTGTTCTCGCTGGCAGCTCGGGTGCGGGAGCCACCCCCGGCCGTTCGGCCCTTTTGGAGCCCGGTGCCGGGAAAAAATGCCAAAAAGTGAAAGACAGGTGCTTTTGAGGCTGGAGTGGCCAGCAAAGCCCGCAGCCCCCAAGTCTGGGCGGCAATGCGTGCAGTTCCCAGAGAGGTTCGAAAAAAGCCCTAGTTGTTCTCGCTGGCACCTCGGGTGCGGGAGCCAGCCCCGGCCGTTCGGCCCTTTTGGAGCCCGGTGCCGGGAAAAAATGCCAAAAAGTGAAAGACAGGTGCTTTTGAGGCTGGAGTGGCCAGCAAAGCCCGCAGCCCCCAAGTCTGGGCGGCAATGCGTGCAGTTCCCAGAGAGGTTCGAAAAAAGCCCTAGTTGTTCTCGCTGGCACCTTGGGTGCGGGAGCCACCCCCGGCCGTTCGGCCCTTTTGGAGCCCGGTGCCGGGAAAAAATGCAAAAAAGTGAAGGACAGGTGCTTTTGAGGCTGGAGTGGCCAGCAAAGCCCGCAGCCCCCAAGTCTGGGCGGCAATGCGTGCAGTTCCCAGAGAGGTTCGAAAAAAGCCCTAGTTGTTCTCGCTGGCACCTTGGGTGCGGGAGCCACCCCCGGCCGTTCGGCCCTTTTGGAGCCCGGTGCCGGGAAAAAATGCCAAAAAGTGAAGGACAGGTGCTTTTGAGGCTGGAGTGGCCAGCAAAGCCCGCAGCCCCCAAGTCTGGGCGGCAATGCGTGCAGTTCCCAGAGAGGTTCGAAAAAAGCCCTAGTTGTTCTCGCTGGCACCTTGGGTGCGGGAGCCAGCCCCGGCCGTTCGGCCCTTTTGGAGCCCGGTGCCGGGAAAAAATGCCAAAAAGTGAAAGACAGGTGCTTTTGAGGCTGGAGTGGCCAGCAAAGCCCGCAGACCCCAAGTCTGGGCGGCAATGCGTGCAGTTCCCAGAGAGGTTCGAAAAAAGCCCTAGTTGTTCTCGCTGGCACCTTGGGTGCGGGAGCCAGCCCCGGCCGTTCGGCCCTTTTGGAGCCCGGTGCCGGGAAAAAATGCCAAAAAGGGAAAGACAGGTGCTTTTGAGGCTGGAGTGGCCAGCAAAGCCCGCAGCCCCCAAGTCTGGGCGGCAATGCGTGCAGTTCCCAGAGAGGTTCGAAAAAAGCCCTAGTTGTTCTCGCTGGCAGCTCGGGTGCGGGAGCCACCCCCGGCCGTTCGGCCCTTTTGGAGCCCGGTGCCGGGAAAAAATGCCAAAAAGTGAAAGACAGGTGCTTTTGAGGCTGGAGTGGCCAGCAAAGCCCGCAGCCCCCAAGTCTGGGCGGCAATGCGTGCAGTTCCCAGAGAGGTTCGAAAAAAGCCCTAGTTGTTCTCGCTGGCACCTTGGGTGCGGGAGCCACCCCCGGCCGTTCGGCCCTTTTGGAGCCCGGTGCCGGGAAAAAATGCCAAAAAGTGAAAGACAGGTGCTTTTGAGGCTGGAGTGGCCAGCAAAGCCCGCAGCCCCCAAGTCTGGGCGGCAATGCGTGCAGTTCCCAGAGAGGTTCGAAAAAAGCCCTAGTTGTTCTCGCTGGCACCTTGGATGCGGGAGCCACCCCCGGCCGTTCGGCCCTTTTGGAGCCCGGTGCCGGGAAAAAATGCCAAAAAGTGAAGGACAGGTGCTTTTGAGGCTGGAGTGGCCAGCAAAGCCCGCAGCCCCCAAGTCTGGGCGGCAATGCGTGCAGTTCCCAGAGAGGTTCGAAAAAAGCCCTAGTTGTTCTCGCTGGCACCTTGGGTGCGGGAGCCACCCCCGGCCGTTCGGCCCTTTTGGAGCCCGGTGCCGGGAAAAAATGCAAAAAAGTGAAGGACAGGTGCTTTTGAGGCTGGAGTGGCCAGCAAAGCCCACAGCCCCCAAGTCTGGGCGGCAATGCGTGCAGTTCCCAGAGAGGTTCGAAAAAAGCCCTAGTTGTTCTCGCTGGCACCTTGGGTGCGCGAGCCACCCCCGGCCGTTTGGCCCTTTTGGAGCCCGGTGCCGGGAAAAAATGCCAAAAAGTGAAAGACAGGTGCTTTTGAGGCTGGAGTGGCCAGCAAAGCCCGCAGCCCCCAAGTCTGGGGGGCAATGCGTGCAGTTCCCAGAGAGGTTGGAAAAAAGCCCTAGTTGTTCTCGCTGGCACCTTGGGTGCGGGAGCCAGCCCCGGCCGTTCGGCCCTTTTGGAGCCCGGTGCCGGGAAAAAATGCCAAAAAGTGAAGGACAGGTGCTTTTGAGGCTGGAGTGGCCAGCAAAGCCCGCAGCCCCCAAGTCTGGGCGGCAATGCGTGCAGTTCCCAGAGAGGTTCGAAAAAAGCCCTAGTTGTTCTCGCTGGCAGCTTGGGTGCGGGAGCCACCCCCGGCCGTTTGGCCCTTTTGGAGCCCGGTGCCGGGAAAAAATGCAAAAAAGTGAAAGACAGGTGCTTTTGAGGCTGGAGTGGCCAGCAAAGCCCGCAGGCCCAAAGTCTGGGCGGCAATGCGTGCAGTTCCCAGAGAGGTTCGAAAAAAGCCCTAGTTGTTCTCGCTGGCACCTTGGGTGCGGGAGCCACCCCCGGCCGTTCGGCCCTTTTGGAGCCCGGTGCCGGGAAAAAATGCCAAAAAGTGAAAGACAGGTGCTTTTGAGGCTGGAGTGGCCAGCAAAGCCCGCAGCCCCCAAGTCTGGGCGGCAATGCGTGCAGTTCCCAGAGAGGTTGGAAAAAAGCCCTAGTTGTTCTCGCTGGCACCTTGGGTGCGGGAGCCAGCCCCGGCCGTTCGGCCCTTTTGGAGCCCGGTGCCGGGAAAAAATGCCAAAAAGGGAAAGACAGGTGCTTTTGAGGCTGGAGTGGCCAGCAAAGCCCGCAGCCCCCAAGTCTGGGCGGCAATGCATGCAGTTCCCAGAGAGGTTCGAAAAAAGCCCTAGTTGTTCTCGCTGGCACCTTGGGTGCGGGAGCCAGCCCCGGCCGTTCGGCCCTTTTGGAGCCCGGTGCCGGGAAAAAATGCCAAAAAGTGAAGGACAGGTGCTTTTGAGGCTGGAGTGGCCAGCAAAGCCCGCAGCCCCCAAGTCTGGGCGGCAATGCGTGCAGTTCCCAGAGAGGTTCGAAAAAAGCCCTAGTTGTTCTCGCTGGCACCTTGGGTGCGGGAGCCAGCCCCGGCCGTTCGGCCCTTTTGGAGCCCGGTGCCGGGAAAAAATGCCAAAAAGGGAAAGACAGGTGCTTTTGAGGCTGGAGTGGCCAGCAAAGCCCGCAGACCCCAAGTCTGGGCGGCAATGCGTGCAGTTCCCAGAGAGGTTCGAAAAAAGCCCTAGTTGTTCTCGCTGGCACCTTGGGTGCGGGAGCCAGCCCCGGCCGTTCGGCCCTTTTGGAGCCCGGTGCCGGGAAAAAATGCCAAAAAGTGAAGGACAGGTGCTTTTGAGGCTGGAGTGGCCAGCAAAGCCCGCAGCCCCCAAGTCTGGGCGGCAATGCGTGCAGTTCCCAGAGAGGTTCGAAAAAAGCCCTAGTTGTTCTCGCTGGCACCTTGGGTGCGGGAGCCACCCCCGGCCGTTCGGCCCTTTTGGAGCCCGGTGCCGGGAAAAAATGCAAAAAAGTGAAGGACAGGTGCTTTTGAGGCTGGAGTGGCCAGCAAAGCCCTCAGCCCCCAAGTCTGGGCGGCAATGCGTGCAGTTCCCAGAGAGGTTCGAAAAAAGCCCTAGTTGTTCTCGCTGGCACCTTGGGTGCGCGAGCCACCCCCGGCCGTTTGGCCCTTTTGGAGCCCGGTGCCGGGAAAAAATGCCAAAAAGTGAAAGACAGGTGCTTTTGAGGCTGGAGTGGCCAGCAAAGCCCGCAGCCCCCAAGTCTGGGGGGCAATGCGTGCAGTTCCCAGAGAGGTTGGAAAAAAGCCCTAGTTGTTCTCGCTGGCACCTTGGGTGCGGGAGCCAGCCCCGGCCGTTCGGCCCTTTTGGAGCCCGGTGCCGGGAAAAAATGCCAAAAAGTGAAGGACAGGTGCTTTTGAGGCTGGAGTGGCCAGCAAAGCCCGCAGCCCCCAAGTCTGGGCGGCAATGCGTGCAGTTCCCAGAGAGGTTCGAAAAAAGCCCTAGTTGTTCTCGCTGGCAGCTTGGGTGCGGGAGCCACCCCCGGCCGTTTGGCCCTTTTGGAGCCCGGTGCCGGGAAAAAATGCAAAAAAGTGAAAGACAGGTGCTTTTGAGGCTGGAGTGGCCAGCAAAGCCCGCAGGCCCAAAGTCTGGGCGGCAATGCGTGCAGTTCCCAGAGAGGTTCGAAAAAAGCCCTAGTTGTTCTCGCTGGCACCTTGGGTGCGGGAGCCACCCCCGGCCGTTCGGCCCTTTTGGAGCCCGGTGCCGGGAAAAAATGCCAAAAAGTGAAAGACAGGTGCTTTTGAGGCTGGAGTGGCCAGCAAAGCCCGCAGCCCCCAAGTCTGGGCGGCAATGCGTGCAGTTCCCAGAGAGGTTGGAAAAAAGCCCTAGTTGTTCTCGCTGGCACCTTGGGTGCGGGAGCCAGCCCCGGCCGTTCGGCCCTTTTGGAGCCCGGTGCCGGGAAAAAATGCCAAAAAGGGAAAGACAGGTGCTTTTGAGGCTGGAGTGGCCAGCAAAGCCCGCAGCCCCCAAGTCTGGGCGGCAATGCATGCAGTTCCCAGAGAGGTTCGAAAAAAGCCCTAGTTGTTCTCGCTGGCACCTTGGGTGCGGGAGCCAGCCCCGGCCGTTCGGCCCTTTTGGAGCCCGGTGCCGGGAAAAAATGCCAAAAAGTGAAGGACAGGTGCTTTTGAGGCTGGAGTGGCCAGCAAAGCCCGCAGCCCCCAAGTCTGGGCGGCAATGCGTGCAGTTCCCAGAGAGGTTCGAAAAAAGCCCTAGTTGTTCTCGCTGGCACCTTGGGTGCGGGAGCCAGCCCCGGCCGTTCGGCCCTTTTGGAGCCCGGTGCCGGGAAAAAATGCCAAAAAGGGAAAGACAGGTGCTTTTGAGGCTGGAGTGGCCAGCAAAGCCCGCAGCCCCCAAGTCTGGGCGGCAATGCGTGCAGTTCCCAGAGAGGTTCGAAAAAAGCCCTAGTTGTTCTCGCTGGCACCTTGGGTGCGGGAGCCAGCCCCGGCCGTTCGGCCCTTTTGGAGCCCGGTGCCGGGAAAAAATGCCAAAAAGTGAAGGACAGGTGCTTTTGAGGCTGGAGTGGCCAGCAAAGCCCGCAGCCCCCAAGTCTGGGCGGCAATGCGTGCAGTTCCCAGAGAGGTTCGAAAAAAGCCCTAGTTGTTCTCGCTGGCAGCTTGGGTGCGGGAGCCACCCCCGGCCGTTTGGCCCTTTTGGAGCCCGGTGCCGGGAAAAAATGCAAAAAAGTGAAAGACAGGTGCTTTTGAGGCTGGAGTGGCCAGCAAAGCCCGCAGGCCCAAAGTCTGGGCGGCAATGCGTGCAGTTCCCAGAGAGGTTCGAAAAAAGCCCTAGTTGTTCTCGCTGGCACCTTGGGTGCGGGAGCCACCCCCGGCCGTTCGGCCCTTTTGGAGCCCGGTGCCGGGAAAAAATGCCAAAAAGTGAAAGACAGGTGCTTTTGAGGCTGGAGTGGCCAGCAAAGCCCGCAGCCCCCAAGTCTGGGCGGCAATGCGTGCAGTTCCCAGAGAGGTTCGAAAAAAGCCCTAGTTGTTCTCGCTGGCACCTTGGGTGCGGGAGCCACCCCCGGCCGTTCGGCCCTTTTGGAGCCCGGTGCCGGGAAAAAATGCCAAAAAGTGAAGGACAGGTGCTTTTGAGGCTGGAGTGGCCAGCAAAGCCCGCAGCCCCCAAGTCTGGGCGGCAATGCGTGCAGTTCCCAGAGAGGTGCAAAAAAAGCCCTAGTTGTTCTCGCTGGCAGCTCGAGTGCGGGAGCCACCCCTGGCCGTTCGGCCCTTTTGGAGCCCGGTGCCGGGAAAAAATGCCAAAAAGTGAAAGACAGGTGCTTTTGAGGCTGGAGTGGCCAGCAAAGCCCGCAGCCCCCAAGTCTGGGCGGCAATGCGTGCAGTTCCCAGAGAGGTTCGAAAAAAGCCCTAGTTGTTCTCGCTGGCACCTTGGGTGCGGGAGCCACCCCCGGCCGTTCGGCCCTTTTGGAGCCCGGTGCCGGGAAAAAATGCCAAAAAGTGAAGGACAGGTGCTTTTGAGGCTGGAGTGGCCAGCAAAGCCCGCAGCCCCCAAGTCTGGGCGGCAATGCGTGCAGTTCCCAGAGAGGTTCGAAAAAAGCCCTAGTTGTTCTCGCTGGCACCTTGGGTGCGGGAGCCACCCCCGGCCGTTCGGCCCTTTTGGAGCCCGGTGCCGGGAAAAAATGCCAAAAAGGGAAAGACAGGTGCTTTTGAGGCTGGAGTGGCCAGCAAAGCCCGCAGCCCCCAAGTCTGGGCGGCAATGCGTGCAGTTCCCAGAGAGGTTCGAAAAAAGCCCTAGTTGTTCTCGCTGGCACCTTGGGTGCGGGAGCCAGCCCCGGCCGTTCGGCCCTTTTGGAGCCCGGTGCCGGGAAAAAATGCCAAAAAGTGAAGGACAGGTGCTTTTGAGGCTGGAGTGGCCAGCAAAGCCCGCAGCCCCCAAGTCTGGGCGGCAATGCGTGCAGTTCCCAGAGAGGTTCGAAAAAAGCCCTAGTTGTTCTCGCTGGCACCTTGGGTGCGGGAGCCACCCCCGGCCGTTCGGCCCTTTTGGAGCCCGGTGCCGGGAAAAAATGCCAAAAAGGGAAAGACAGGTGCTTTTGAGGCTGGAGTGGCCAGCAAAGCCCGCAGCCCCCAAGTCTGGGCGGCAATGCGTGCAGTTCCCAGAGAGGTTCGAAAAAAGCCCTAGTTGTTCTCGCTGGCACCTTGGGTGCGGGAGCCAGCCCCGGCCGTTCGGCCCTTTTGGAGCCCGGTGCCGGGAAAAAATGCCAAAAAGTGAAGGACAGGTGCTTTTGAGGCTGGAGTGGCCAGCAAAGCCCGCAGCCCCCAAGTCTGGGCGGCAATGCGTGCAGTTCCCAGAGAGGTTCGAAAAAAGCCCTAGTTGTTCTCGCTGGCACCTTGGGTGCGGGAGCCACCCCCGGCCGTTCGGCCCTTTTGGAGCCCGGTGCCGGGAAAAAATGCCAAAAAGTGAAGGACAGGTGCTTTTGAGGCTGGAGTGGCCAGCAAAGCCCGCAGCCCCCAAGTCTGGGCGGCAATGCGTGCAGTTCCCAGAGAGGTGCAAAAAAAGCCCTAGTTGTTCTCGCTGGCAGCTCGGGTGCGGGAGCCACCCCTGGCCGTTCGGCCCTTTTGGAGCCCGGTGCCGGGAAAAAATGCCAAAAAGTGAAAGACAGGTGCTTTTGAGGCTGGAGTGGCCAGCAAAGCCCGCAGCCCCCAAGTCTGGGCGGCAATGCGTGCAGTTCCCAGAGAGGTTCGAAAAAAGCCCTAGTTGTTCTCGCTGGCAGCTCGGGTGCGGGAGCCACCCCCGGCCGTTCGGCCCTTTTGGAGCCCGGTGCCGGGAAAAAATGCCAAAAAGTGAAAGACAGGTGCTTTTGAGGCTGGAGTGGCCAGCAAAGCCCGCAGCCCCCAAGTCTGGGCGGCAATGCGTGCAGTTCCCAGAGAGGTTCGAAAAAAGCCCTAGTTGTTCTCGCTGGCACCTTGGGTGCGGGAGCCACCCCCGGCCGTTCGGCCCTTTTGGAGCCCGGTGCCGGGAAAAAATGCCAAAAAGTGAAAGACAGGTGCTTTTGAGGCTGGAGTGGCCAGCAAAGCCCGCAGCCCCCAAGTCTGGGCGGCAATGCGTGCAGTTCCCAGAGAGGTTCGAAAAAAGCCCTAGTTGTTCTCGCTGGCACCTTGGGTGCGGGAGCCAGCCCCGGCCGTTCGGCCCTTTTGGAGCCCGGTGCCGGGAAAAAATGCCAAAAAGTGAAGGACAGGTGCTTTTGAGGCTGGAGTGGCCAGCAAAGCCCGCAGCCCCCAAGTCTGGGCGGCAATGCGTGCAGTTCCCAGAGAGGTTCGAAAAAAGCCCTAGTTGTTCTCGCTGGCACCTTGGGTGCGGGAGCCACCCCCGGCCGTTCGGCCCTTTTGGAGCCCGGTGCCGGGAAAAAATGCCAAAAAGTGAAGGACAGGTGCTTTTGAGGCTGGAGTGGCCAGCAAAGCCCGCAGCCCCCAAGTCTGGGCGGCAATGCGTGCAGTTCCCAGTGAGGTTCGAAAAAAGCCCTAGTTGTTCTCGCTGGCAGCTTGGGTGCGGGAGCCACCCCCGGCCGTTTGGCCCTTTTGGAGCCCGGTGCCGGGAAAAAATGCCAAAAAGTGAAAGACAGGTGCTTTTGAGGCTGGAGTGGCCAGCAAAGCCCGCAGCCCCCAAGTCTGGGCGGCAATGCGTGCAGTTCCCAGAGAGGTTCGAAAAAAGCCCTAGTTGTTCTCGCTGGCACCTTGGGTGCGGGAGCCAGCCCCGGCCGTTCGGCCCTTTTGGAGCCCGGTGCCGGGAAAAAATGCCAAAAAGTGAAGGACAGGTGCTTTTGAGGCTGGAGTGGCCAGCAAAGCCCGCAGCCCCCAAGTCTGGGCGGCAATGCGTGCAGTTCCCAGAGAGGTTCGAAAAAAGCCCTAGTTGTTCTCGCTGGCACCTTGGGTGCGGGAGCCAGCCCCGGCCGTTCGGCCCTTTTGGAGCCCGGTGCCGGGAAAAAATGCCAAAAAGTGAAAGACAGGTGCTTTTGAGGCTGGAGTGGCCAGCAAAGCCCGCAGCCCCCAAGTCTGGGCGGCAATGCGTGCAGTTCCCAGAGAGGTTCGAAAAAAGCCCTAGTTGTTCTCGCTGGCACCTTGGGTGCGGGAGCCACCCCCGGCCGTTCGGCCCTTTTGGAGCCCGGTGCCGGGAAAAAATGCCAAAAAGTGAAGGACAGGTGCTTTTGAGGCTGGAGTGGCCAGCAAAGCCCGCAGCCCCCAAGTCTGGGCGGCAATGCGTGCAGTTCCCAGAGAGGTTCGAAAAAAGCCCTAGTTGTTCTCGCTGGCAGCTCGGGTGCGGGAGCCACCCCCGGCCGTTCGGCCCTTTTGGAGCCCGGTGCCGGGAAAAAATGCCAAAAAGTGAAAGACAGGTGCTTTTGAGGCTGGAGTGGCCAGCAAAGCCCGCAGCCCCCAAGTCTGGGCGGCAATGCGTGCAGTTCCCAGAGAGGTTCGAAAAAAGCCCTAGTTGTTCTCGCTGGCACCTTGGGTGCGGGAGCCACCCCCGGCCGTTCGGCCCTTTTGGAGCCCGGTGCCGGGAAAAAATGCCAAAAAGTGAAAGACAGGTGCTTTTGAGGCTGGAGTGGCCAGCAAAGCCCGCAGACCCCAAGTCTGGGCGGCAATGCGTGCAGTTCCCAGAGAGGTTCGAAAAAAGCCCTAGTTGTTCTCGCTGGCACCTTGGGTGCGGGAGCCAGCCCCGGCCGTTCGGCCCTTTTGGAGCCCGGTGCCGGGAAAAAATGCAAAAAAGTGAAGGACAGGTGCTTTTGAGGCTGGAGTGGCCAGCAAAGCCCGCAGCCCCCAAGTCTGGGCGGCAATGCGTGCAGTTCCCAGAGAGGTTCGAAAAAAGCCCTAGTTGTTCTCGCTGGCACCTTGGGTGCGGGAGCCACCCCCGGCCGTTCGGCCCTTTTGGAGCCCGGTGCCGGGAAAAAATGCAAAAAAGTGAAGGACAGGTGCTTTTGAGGCTGGAGTGGCCAGCAAAGCCCGCAGCCCCCAAGTCTGGGCGGCAATGCGTGCAGTTCCCAGTGAGGTTCGAAAAAAGCCCTAGTTGTTCTCGCTGGCAGCTTGGGTGCGGGAGCCACCCCCGGCCGTTTGGCCCTTTTGGAGCCCGGTGCCGGGAAAAAATGCCAAAAAGGGAAAGACAGGTGCTTTTGAGGCTGGAGTGGCCAGCAAAGCCCGCAGCCCCCAAGTCTGGGCGGCAATGCGTGCAGTTCCCAGAGAGGTTCGAAAAAAGCCCTAGTTGTTCTCGCTGGCACCTTGGGTGCGGGAGCCAGCCCCGGCCGTTCGGCCCTTTTGGAGCCCGGTGCCGGGAAAAAATGCCAAAAAGTGAAGGACAGGTGCTTTTGAGGCTGGAGTGGCCAGCAAAGCCCGCAGCCCCCAAGTCTGGGCGGCAATGCGTGCAGTTCCCAGAGAGGTTCGAAAAAAGCCCTAGTTGTTCTCGCTGGCACCTTGGGTGCGGGAGCCAGCCCCGGCCGTTCGGCCCTTTTGGAGCCCGGTGCCGGGAAAAAATGCCAAAAAGTGAAGGACAGGTGCTTTTGAGGCTGGAGTGGCCAGCAAAGCCCGCAGCCCCCAAGTCTGGGCGGCAATGCGTGCAGTTCCCAGAGAGGTTCGAAAAAAGCCCTAGTTGTTCTCGCTGGCACCTTGGGTGCGGGAGCCACCCCCGGCCGTTCGGCCCTTTTGGAGCCCGGTGCCGGGAAAAAATGCCAAAAAGTGAAGGACAGGTGCTTTTGAGGCTGGAGTGGCCAGCAAAGCCCGCAGCCCCCAAGTCTGGGCGGCAATGCGTGCAGTTCCCAGAGAGGTTCGAAAAAAGCCCTAGTTGTTCTCGCTGGCACCTTGGGTGCGGGAGCCACCCCCGGCCGTTCGGCCCTTTTGGAGCCCGGTGCCGGGAAAAAATGCCAAAAAGTGAAAGACAGGTGCTTTTGAGGCTGGAGTGGCCAGCAAAGCCCGCAGCCCCCAAGTCTGGGCGGCAATGCGTGCAGTTCCCAGAGAGGTTCGAAAAAAGCCCTAGTTGTTCTCGCTGGCACCTTGGGTGCGGGAGCCACCCCCGGCCGTTCGGCCCTTTTGGAGCCCGGTGCCGGGAAAAAATGCCAAAAAGTGAAAGACAGGTGCTTTTGAGGCTGGAGTGGCCAGCAAAGCCCGCAGACCCCAAGTCTGGGCGGCAATGCGTGCAGTTCCCAGAGAGGTTCGAAAAAAGCCCTAGTTGTTCTCGCTGGCACCTTGGGTGCGGGAGCCACCCCCGGCCGTTCGGCCCTTTTGGAGCCCGGTGCCAGGAAAAAATGCCAAAAAGGGAAAGACAGGTGCTTTTGAGGCTGGAGTGGCCAGCAAAGCCCGCAGCCCCCAAGTCTGGGCGGCAATGCGTGCAGTTCCCAGAGAGGTTCGAAAAAAGCCCTAGTTGTTCTCGCTGGCAGCTCGGGTGCGGGAGCCACCCCCTGCCGTTCGGCCCTTTTGGAGCCCGGTGCCGGGAAAAAATGCCAAAAAGTGAAAGACAGGTGCTTTTGAGGCTGGAGTGGCCAGCAAAGCCCGCAGCCCCCAAGTCTGGGCGGCAATGCGTGCAGTTCCCAGAGAGGTTCGAAAAAAGCCCTAGTTGTTCTCGCTGGCAGCTCGGGTGCGGGAGCCACCCCCGGCCGTTCGGCCCTTTTGGAGCCCGGTGCCGGGAAAAAATGCCAAAAAGTGAAAGACAGGTGCTTTTGAGGCTGGAGTGGCCAGCAAAGCCCGCAGCCCCCAAGTCTGGGCGGCAATGCGTGCAGTTCCCAGAGAGGTTCGAAAAAAGCCCTAGTTGTTCTCGCTGGCACCTTGGGTACGGGAGCCACCCCCGGCCGTTCGGCCCTTTTGGAGCCCGGTGCCGGGAAAAAATGCCAAAAAGTGAAGGACAGGTGCTTTTGAGGCTGGAGTGGCCAGCAAAGCCCACAGCCCCCAAGTCTGGGCGGCAATGCGTGCAGTTCCCAGAGAGGTTCGAAAAAAGCCCTAGTTGTTCTCGCTGGCACCTTGGGTGCGGGAGCCACCCCCGGCCGTTCGGCCCTTTTGGAGCCCGGTGCCGGGAAAAAATGCAAAAAAGTGAAGGACAGGTGCTTTTGAGGCTGGAGTGGCCAGCAAAGCCCGCAGCCCCCAAGTCTGGGCGGCAATGCGTGCAGTTCCCAGTGAGGTTCGAAAAAAGCCCTAGTTGTTCTCGCTGGCACCTTGGGTGCGGGAGCCACCCCCGGCCGTTTGGCCCTTTTGGAGCCCGGTGCCGGGAAAAAATGCCAAAAAGTGAAAGACAGGTGCTTTTGAGGCTGGAGTGGCCAGCAAAGCCCGCAGCCCCCAAGTCTGGGGGGCAATGCGTGCAGTTCCCAGAGAGGTTGGAAAAAAGCCCTAGTTGTTCTCGCTGGCACCTTGGGTGCGGGAGCCAGCCCCGGCCGTTCGGCCCTTTTGGAGCCCGGTGCCGGGAAAAAATGCCAAAAAGTGAAGGACAGGTGCTTTTGAGGCTGGAGTGGCCAGCAAAGCCCGCAGCCCCCAAGTCTGGGCGGCAATGCGTGCAGTTCCCAGAGAGGTTCGAAAAAAGCCCTAGTTGTTCTCGCTGGCACCTTGGGTGCGGGAGCCACCCCCGGCCGTTCGGCCCTTTTGGAGCCCGGTGCCGGGAAAAAATGCCAAAAAGTGAAGGACAGGTGCTTTTGAGGCTGGAGTGGCCAGCAAAGCCCGCAGCCCCCAAGTCTGGGCGGCAATGCGTGCAGTTCCCAGAGAGGTGCAAAAAAAGCCCTAGTTGTTCTCGCTGGCAGCTCGGGTGCGGGAGCCACCCCTGGCCGTTCGGCCCTTTTGGAGCCCGGTGCCGGGAAAAAATGCCAAAAAGTGAAAGACAGGTGCTTTTGAGGCTGGAGTGGCCAGCAAAGCCCGCAGCCCCCAAGTCTGGGCGGCAATGCGTGCAGTTCCCAGAGAGGTTCGAAAAAAGCCCTAGTTGTTCTCGCTGGCAGCTCGGGTGCGGGAGCCACCCCCGGCCGTTCGGCCCTTTTGGAGCCCGGTGCCGGGAAAAAATGCCAAAAAGTGAAAGACAGGTGCTTTTGAGGCTGGAGTGGCCAGCAAAGCCCGCAGCCCCCAAGTCTGGGCGGCAATGCGTGCAGTTCCCAGAGAGGTTCGAAAAAAGCCCTAGTTGTTCTCGCTGGCAGCTCGGGTGCGGGAGCCACCCCCGGCCGTTTGGCCCTTTTGGAGCCCGGTGCCGGGAAAAAATGCCAAAAAGTGAAAGACAGGTGCTTTTGAGGCTGGAGTGGCCAGCAAAGCCCGCAGCCCCCAAGTCTGGGCGGCAATGCGTGCAGTTCCCAGAGAGGTTCGAAAAAAGCCCTAGTTGTTCTCGCTGGCACCTTGGGTGCGGGAGCCACCCCCGGCCGTTCGGCCCTTTTGGAGCCCGGTGCCGGCAAAAAATGCCAAAAAGTGAAAGACAGGTGCTTTTGAGGCTGGAGTGGCCAGCAAAGCCCGCAGCCCCCAAGTCTGGGCGGCAATGCGTGCAGTTCCCAGAGAGGTTCGAAAAAAGCCCTAGTTGTTCTCGCTGGCACCTTGGGTGCGGGAGCCACCCCCGGCCGTTCGGCCCTTTTGGAGCCCGGTGCCGGGAAAAAATGCCAAAAAGTGAAAGACAGGTGCTTTTGAGGCTGGAGTGGCCAGCAAAGCCCGCAGACCCCAAGTCTGGGCGGCAATGCGTGCAGTTCCCAGAGAGGTTCGAAAAAAGCCCTAGTTGTTCTCGCTGGCACCTTGGGTGCGGGAGCCACCCCCGGCCGTTCGGCCCTTTTGAAGCCCGGTGCCAGGAAAAAATGCCAAAAAGGGAAAGACAGGTGCTTTTGAGGCTGGAGTGGCCAGCAAAGCCCGCAGCCCCCAAGTCTGGGCGGCAATGCGTGCAGTTCCCAGAGAGGTTCGAAAAAAGCCCTAGTTGTTCTCGCTGGCAGCTCGGGTGCGGGAGCCACCCCCGGCCGTTCGGCCCTTTTGGAGCCCGGTGCCGGGAAAAAATGCCAAAAAGTGAAAGACAGGTGCTTTTGAGGCTGGAGTGGCCAGCAAAGCCCGCAGCCCCCAAGTCTGGGCGGCAATGCGTGCAGTTCCCAGAGAGGTTCGAAAAAAGCCCTAGTTGTTCTCGCTGGCACCTCGGGTGCGGGAGCCACCCCCGGCCGTTCGGCCCTTTTGGAGCCCGGTGCCGGGAAAAAATGCCAAAAAGTGAAAGACAGGTGCTTTTGATGCTGGAGTGGCCAGCAAAGCCCGCAGCCCCCAAGTCTGGGCGGCAATGCGTGCAGTTCCCAGAGAGGTTCGAAAAAAGCCCTAGTTGTTCTCGCTGGCACCTTGGGTGCGGGAGCCACCCCCGGCCGTTCGGCCCTTTTGGAGCCCGGTGCCGGGAAAAAATGCCAAAAAGTGAAGGACAGGTGCTTTTGAGGCTGGAGTGGCCAGCAAAGCCCGCAGCCCCCAAGTCTGGGCGGCAATGCGTGCAGTTCCCAGAGAGGTTCGAAAAAAGCCCTAGTTGTTCTCGCTGGCACCTTGGGTGCGGGAGCCACCCCCGGCCGTTCGGCCCTTTTGGAGCCCGGTGCCGGGAAAAAATGCAAAAAAGTGAAGGACAGGTGCTTTTGAGGCTGGAGTGGCCAGCAAAGCCCGCAGCCCCCAAGTCTGGGCGGCAATGCGTGCAGTTCCCAGTGAGGTTCGAAAAAAGCCCTAGTTGTTCTCGCTGGCACCTTGGGTGCGGGAGCCACCCCCGGCCGTTTGGCCCTTTTGGAGCCCGGTGCCGGGAAAAAATGCCAAAAAGTGAAAGACAGGTGCTTTTGAGGCTGGAGTGGCCAGCAAAGCCCGCAGCCCCCAAGTCTGGGGGGCAATGCGTGCAGTTCCCAGAGAGGTTCGAAAAAAGCCCTAGTTGTTCTCGCTGGCACCTTGGGTGCGGGAGCCAGCCCCGGCCGTTCGGCCCTTTTGGAGCCCGGTGCCGGGAAAAAATGCCAAAAAGTGAAAGACAGGTGCTTTTGAGGCTGGAGTGGCCAGCAAAGCCCGCAGCCCCCAAGTCTGGGCGGCAATGCGTGCAGTTCCCAGAGAGGTTCGAAAAAAGCCCTAGTTGTTCTCGCTGGCAGCTTGGGTGCGGGAGCCACCCCCGGCCGTTTGGCCCTTTTGGAGCCCGGTGCCGGGAAAAAATGCAAAAAAGTGAAAGACAGGTGCTTTTGAGGCTGGAGTGGCCAGCAAAGCCCGCAGGCCCAAAGTCTGGGCGGCAATGCGTGCAGTTCCCAGAGAGGTTCGAAAAAAGCCCTAGTTGTTCTCGCTGGCACCTTGGGTGCGGGAGCCACCCCCGGCCGTTCGGCCCTTTTGGAGCCCGGTGCCGGGAAAAAATGCCAAAAAGTGAAAGACAGGTGCTTTTGAGGCTGGAGTGGCCAGCAAAGCCCGCAGCCCCCAAGTCTGGGCGGCAATGCGTGCAGTTCCCAGAGAGGTTCGAAAAAAGCCCTAGTTGTTCTCGCTGGCACCTTGGGTGCGGGAGCCACCCCCGGCCGTTCGGCCCTTTTGGAGCCCGGTGCCGGGAAAAAATGCAAAAAAGTGAAGGACAGGTGCTTTTGAGGCTGGAGTGGCCAGCAAAGCCCGCAGCCCCCAAGTCTGGGCGGCAATGCGTGCAGTTCCCAGAGAGGTGCAAAAAAAGCCCTAGTTGTTCTCGCTGGCAGCTCGGGTGCGGGAGCCACCCCTGGCCGTTCGGCCCTTTTGGAGCCCGGTGCCGGGAAAAAATGCCAAAAAGGGAAAGACAGGTGCTTTTGAGGCTGGAGTGGCCAGCAAAGCCCGCAGCCCCCAAGTCTGGGCGGCAATGCGTGCAGTTCCCAGAGAGGTTCGAAAAAAGCCCTAGTTGTTCTCGCTGGCACCTCGGGTGCGGGAGCCACCCCCGGCCGTTCGGCCCTTTTGGAGCCCGGTGCCGGGAAAAAATGCCAAAAAGGGAAAGACAGGTGCTTTTGAGGCTGGAGTGGCCAGCAAAGCCCGCAGCCCCCAAGTCTGGGCGGCAATGCGTGCAGTTCCCAGAGAGGTTCGAAAAAAGCCCTAGTTGTTCTCGCTGGCACCTTGGGTGCGGGAGCCACCCCCGGCCGTTCGGCCCTTTTGGAGCCCGGTGCCGGGAAAAAATGCCAAAAAGTGAAAGACAGGTGCTTTTGAGGCTGGAGTGGCCAGCAAAGCCCGCAGACCCCAAGTCTGGGCGGCAATGCGTGCAGTTCCCAGAGAGGTTCGAAAAAAGCCCTAGTTGTTCTCGCTGGCACCTTGGGTGCGGGAGCCACCCCCGGCCGTTCGGCCCTTTTGGAGCCCGGTGCCGGGAAAAAATGCCAAAAAGGGAAAGACAGGTGCTTTTGAGGCTGCAGTGGCCAGCAAAGCCCGCAGCCCCCAAGTCTGGGCGGCAATGTGTGCAGTTCCCAGAGAGGTTCGAAAAAAGCCCTAGTTGTTCTCACTGGCACCTTGGGTGCGGGAGCCACCCCCGGCCGTTCGGCCCTTTTGGAGCCCGGTGCCGGGAAAAAATGCCAAAAAGTGAAAGACAGGTGCTTTTGAGGCTGGAGTGGCCAGCAAAGCCCGCAGCCCCCAAGTCTGGGCGGCAATGCGTGCAGTTCCCAGAGAGGTTCGAAAAAAGCCCTAGTTGTTCTCGCTGGCACCTTGGGTGCGCGAGCCACCCCCGGCCGTTCGGCCCTTTTGGAGCCCGGTGCCAGGAAAAAATGCCAAAAAGTGAAAGACAGGTGCTTTTGAGGCTGGAGTGGCCAGCAAAGCCCGCAGACCCCAAGTCTGGGCGGCAATGCGTGCAGTTCCCAGAGAGGTTCGAAAAAAGCCCTAGTTGTTCTCGCTGGCACCTTGGGTGCGGGAGCCAGCCCCGGCCGTTCGGCCCTTTTGGAGCCCGGTGCCGGGAAAAAATGCCAAAAAGGGAAAGACAGGTGCTTTTGAGGCTGGAGTGGCCAGCAAAGCCCGCAGCCCCCAAGTCTGGGCGGCAATGCGTGCAGTTCCCAGAGAGGTTCGAAAAAAGCCCTAGTTGTTCTCGCTGGCAGCTCGGGTGCGGGAGCCACCCCCGGCCGTTCGGCCCTTTTGGAGCCCGGTGCCGGGAAAAAATGCCAAAAAGTGAAAGACAGGTGCTTTTGAGGCTGGAGTGGCCAGCAAAGCCCGCAGCCCCCAAGTCTGGGCGGCAATGCGTGCAGTTCCCAGAGAGGTTCGAAAAAAGCCCTAGTTGTTCTCGCTGGCACCTCGGGTGCGGGAGCCACCCCCGGCCGTTCGGCCCTTTTGGAGCCCGGTGCCGGGAAAAAATGCCAAAAAGTGAAGGACAGGTGCTTTTGAGGCTGGAGTGGCCAGCAAAGCCCGCAGCCCCCAAGTCTGGGCGGCAATGCGTGCAGTTCCCAGAGAGGTTCGAAAAAAGCCCTAGTTGTTCTCGCTGGCACCTTGGGTGCGGGAGCCACCCCCGGCCGTTCGGCCCTTTTGGAGCCCGGTGCCGGGAAAAAATGCCAAAAAGTGAAGGACAGGTGCTTTTGAGGCTGGAGTGGCCAGCAAAGCCCGCAGCCCCCAAGTCTGGGCGGCAATGCGTGCAGTTCCCAGTGAGGTTCGAAAAAAGCCCTAGTTGTTCTCGCTGGCACCTTGGGTGCGGGAGCCACCCCCGGCCGTTTGGCCCTTTTGGAGCCCGGTGCCGGGAAAAAATGCCAAAAAGTGAAAGACAGGTGCTTTTGAGGCTGGAGTGGCCAGCAAAGCCCGCAGCCCCCAAGTCTGGGGGGCAATGCGTGCAGTTCCCAGAGAGGTTCGAAAAAAGCCCTAGTTGTTCTCGCTGGCACCTTGGGTGCGGGAGCCACCCCCGGCCGTTCGGCCCTTTTGGAGCCCGGTGCCGGGAAAAAATGCCAAAAAGGGAAAGACAGGTGCTTTTGAGGCTGGAGTGGCCAGCAAAGCCCGCAGACCCCAAGTCTGGGCGGCAATGCGTGCAGTTCCCAGAGAGGTTCGAAAAAAGCCCTAGTTGTTCTCGCTGGCACCTTGGGTGCGGGAGCCAGCCCCGGCCGTTCGGCCCTTTTGGAGCCCGGTGCCGGGAAAAAATGCCAAAAAGTGAAAGACAGGTGCTTTTGAGGCTGGAGTGGCCAGCAAAGCCCGCAGCCCCCAAGTCTGGGCGGCAATGCGTGCAGTTCCCAGAGAGGTTCGAAAAAAGCCCTAGTTGTTCTCGCTGGCACCTTGGGTGCGGGAGCCACCCCCGGCCGTTCGGCCCTTTTGGAGCCCGGTGCCAGGAAAAAATGCCAAAAAGGGAAAGACAGGTGCTTTTGAGGCTGGAGTGGCCAGCAAAGCCCGCAGCCCCCAAGTCTGGGCGGCAATGCGTGCAGTTCCCAGAGAGGTTCGAAAAAAGCCCTAGTTGTTCTCGCTGGCAGCTCGGGTGCGGGAGCCACCCCCGGCCGTTCGGCCCTTTTGGAGCCCGGTGCCGGGAAAAAATGCCAAAAAGTGAAAGACAGGTGCTTTTGAGGCTGGAGTGGCCAGCAAAGCCCGCAGCCCCCAAGTCTGGGCGGCAATGCGTGCAGTTCCCAGAGAGGTTCGAAAAAAGCCCTAGTTGTTCTCGCTGGCACCTTGGGTGCGGGAGCCACCCCCGGCCGTTCGGCCCTTTTGGAGCCCGGTGCCGGGAAAAAATGCCAAAAAGGGAAAGACAGGTGCTTTTGAGGCTGGAGTGGCCAGCAAAGCCCGCAGCCCCCAAGTCTGGGCGGCAATGCGTGCAGTTCCCAGAGAGGTTCGAAAAAAGCCCTAGTTGTTCTCGCTGGCACCTTGGGTGCGGGAGCCACCCCCGGCCGTTCGGCCCTTTTGGAGCCCGGTGCCGGGAAAAAATGCCAAAAAGTGAAGGACAGGTGCTTTTGAGGCTGGAGTGGCCAGCAAAGCCCGCAGCCCCCAAGTCTGGGCGGCAATGCGTGCAGTTCCCAGAGAGGTTCGAAAAAAGCCCTAGTTGTTCTCGCTGGCACCTTGGGTGCGGGAGCCACCCCCGGCCGTTCGGCCCTTTTGGAGCCCGGTGCCGGGAAAAAATGCAAAAAAGTGAAGGACAGGTGCTTTTGAGGCTGGAGTGGCCAGCAAAGCCCGCAGCCCCCAAGTCTGGGCGGCAATGCGTGCAGTTCCCAGTGAGGTTCGAAAAAAGCCCTAGTTGTTCTCGCTGGCACCTTGGGTGCGGGAGCCACCCCCGGCCGTTCGGCCCTTTTGGAGCCCGGTGCCGGGAAAAAATGCCAAAAAGTGAAAGACAGGTGCTTTTGAGGCTGGAGTGGCCAGCAAAGCCCGCAGCCCCCAAGTCTGGGGGGCAATGCGTGCAGTTCCCAGAGAGGTTGGAAAAAAGCCCTAGTTGTTCTCGCTGGCACCTTGGGTGCGGGAGCCAGCCCCGGCCGTTCGGCCCTTTTGGAGCCCGGTGCCGGGAAAAAATGCCAAAAAGTGAAGGACAGGTGCTTTTGAGGCTGGAGTGGCCAGCAAAGCCCGCAGCCCCCAAGTCTGGGCGGCAATGCGTGCAGTTCCCAGAGAGGTTCGAAAAAAGCCCTAGTTGTTCTCGCTGGCAGCTTGGGTGCGGGAGCCACCCCCGGCCGTTTGGCCCTTTTGGAGCCCGGTGCCGGGAAAAAATGCAAAAAAGTGAAAGACAGGTGCTTTTGAGGCTGGAGTGGCCAGCAAAGCCCGCAGGCCCAAAGTCTGGGCGGCAATGCGTGCAGTTCCCAGAGAGGTTCGAAAAAAGCCCTAGTTGTTCTCGCTGGCACCTTGGGTGCGGGAGCCACCCCCGGCCGTTCGGCCCTTTTGGAGCCCGGTGCCGGGAAAAAATGCCAAAAAGTGAAAGACAGGTGCTTTTGAGGCTGGAGTGGCCAGCAAAGCCCGCAGACCCCAAGTCTGGGCGGCAATGCGTGCAGTTCCCAGAGAGGTTCGAAAAAAGCCCTAGTTGTTCTCGCTGGCACCTTGGGTGCGGGAGCCACCCCCGGCCGTTCGGCCCTTTTGGAGCCCGGTGCCGGGAAAAAATGCCAAAAAGTGAAGGACAGGTGCTTTTGAGGCTGGAGTGGCCAGCAAAGCCCGCAGCCCCCAAGTCTGGGCGGCAATGCGTGCAGTTCCCAGAGAGGTGCAAAAAAAGCCCTAGTTGTTCTCGCTGGCAGCTCGGGTGCGGGAGCCACCCCTGGCCGTTCGGCCCTTTTGGAGCCCGGTGCCGGGAAAAAATGCCAAAAAGTGAAAGACAGGTGCTTTTGAGGCTGGAGTGGCCAGCAAAGCCCGCAGCCCCCAAGTCTGGGCGGCAATGCGTGCAGTTCCCAGAGAGGTTCGAAAAAAGCCCTAGTTGTTCTCGCTGGCAGCTCGGGTGCGGGAGCCACCCCCGGCCGTTCGGCCCTTTTGGAGCCCGGTGCCGGGAAAAAATGCCAAAAAGTGAAAGACAGGTGCTTTTGAGGCTGGAGTGGCCAGCAAAGCCCGCAGCCCCCAAGTCTGGGCGGCAATGCGTGCAGTTCCCAGAGAGGTTCGAAAAAAGCCCTAGTTGTTCTCGCTGGCAGCTCGGGTGCGGGAGCCACCCCCGGCCGTTCGGCCCTTTTGGAGCCCGGTGCCGGGAAAAAATGCCAAAAAGTGAAAGACAGGTGCTTTTGAGGCTGGAGTGGCCAGCAAAGCCCGCAGCCCCCAAGTCTGGGCGGCAATGCGTGCAGTTCCCAGAGAGGTTCGAAAAAAGCCCTAGTTGTTCTCGCTGGCACCTTGGGTGCGGGAGCCACCCCCGGCCGTTCGGCCCTTTTGGAGCCCGGTGCCAGGAAAAAATGCCAAAAAGGGAAAGACAGGTGCTTTTGAGGCTGGAGTGGCCAGCAAAGCCCGCAGCCCCCAAGTCTGGGCGGCAATGTGTGCAGTTCCCAGAGAGGTTCGAAAAAAGCCCTAGTTGTTCTCACTGGCACCTTGGGTGCGGGAGCCACCCCCGGCCGTTCGGCCCTTTTGGAGCCCGGTGCCGGGAAAAAATGCCAAAAAGTGAAAGACAGGTGCTTTTGAGGCTGGAGTGGCCAGCAAAGCCCGCAGCCCCCAAGTCTGGGCGGCAATGCGTGCAGTTCCCAGAGAGGTTCGAAAAAAGCCCTAGTTGTTCTCGCTGGCACCTTGGGTGCGCGAGCCACCCCCGGCCGTTCGGCCCTTTTGGAGCCCGGTGCCGGGAAAAAATGCCAAAAAGTGAAAGACAGGTGCTTTTGAGGCTGGAGTGGCCAGCAAAGCCCGCAGCCCCCAAGTCTGGGCGGCAATGCGTGCAGTTCCCAGAGAGGTTCGAAAAAAGCCCTAGTTGTTCTCGCTGGCACCTTGGGTGCGGGAGCCAGCCCCGGCCGTTCGGCCCTTTTGGAGCCCGGTGCCGGGAAAAAATGCCAAAAAGGGAAAGACAGGTGCTTTTGAGGCTGGAGTGGCCAGCAAAGCCCGCAGCCCCCAAGTCTGGGCGGCAATGCGTGCAGTTCCCAGAGAGGTTCGAAAAAAGCCCTAGTTGTTCTCGCTGGCAGCTCGGGTGCGGGAGCCACCCCCGGCCGTTCGGCCCTTTTGGAGCCCGGTGCCGGGAAAAAATGCCAAAAAGTGAAAGACAGGTGCTTTTGAGGCTGGAGTGGCCAGCAAAGCCCGCAGACCCCAAGTCTGGGCGGCAATGCGTGCAGTTCCCAGAGAGGTTCGAAAAAAGCCCTAGTTGTTCTCGCTGGCACCTTGGGTGCGGGAGCCACCCCCGGCCGTTCGGCCCTTTTGGAGCCCGGTGCCGGGAAAAAATGCCAAAAAGTGAAGGACAGGTGCTTTTGAGGCTGGAGTGGCCAGCAAAGCCCGCAGCCCCCAAGTCTGGGCGGCAATGCGTGCAGTTCCCAGAGAGGTTCGAAAAAAGCCCTAGTTGTTCTCGCTGGCACCTTGGGTGCGGGAGCCACCCCCGGCCGTTCGGCCCTTTTGGAGCCCGGTGCCAGGAAAAAATGCCAAAAAGGGAAAGACAGGTGCTTTTGAGGCTGGAGTGGCCAGCAAAGCCCGCAGCCCCCAAGTCTGGGCGGCAATGCGTGCAGTTCCCAGAGAGGTTCGAAAAAAGCCCTAGTTGTTCTCGCTGGCACCTTGGGTGCGGGAGCCACCCCCGGCCGTTCGGCCCTTTTGGAGCCCGGTGCCGGGAAAAAATGCCAAAAAGTGAAGGACAGGTGCTTTTGAGGCTGGAGTGGCCAGCAAAGCCCGCAGCCCCCAAGTCTGGGCGGCAATGCGTGCAGTTCCCAGAGAGGTTCGAAAAAAGCCCTAGTTGTTCTCGCTGGCACCTTGGGTGCGGGAGCCACCCCCGGCCGTTCGGCCCTTTTGGAGCCCGGTGCCGGGAAAAAATGCAAAAAAGTGAAGGACAGGTGCTTTTGAGGCTGGAGTGGCCAGCAAAGCCCGCAGCCCCCAAGTCTGGGCGGCAATGCGTGCAGTTCCCAGTGAGGTTCGAAAAAAGCCCTAGTTGTTCTCGCTGGCAGCTCGGGTGCGGGAGCCACCCCCGGCCGTTCGGCCCTTTTGGAGCCCGGTGCCGGGAAAAAATGCCAAAAAGTGAAAGACAGGTGCTTTTGAGGCTGGAGTGGCCAGCAAAGCCCGCAGCCCCCAAGTCTGGGCGGCAATGCGTGCAGTTCCCAGAGAGGTTCGAAAAAAGCCCTAGTTGTTCTCGCTGGCACCTTGGGTGCGGGAGCCACCCCCGGCCGTTCGGCCCTTTTGGAGCCCGGTGCCGGGAAAAAATGCCAAAAAGTGAAAGACAGGTGCTTTTGAGGCTGGAGTGGCCAGCAAAGCCCGCAGCCCCCAAGTCTGGGCGGCAATGCGTGCAGTTCCCAGAGAGGTTCGAAAAAAGCCCTAGTTGTTCTCGCTGGCACCTTGGGTGCGGGAGCCACCCCCGGCCGTTCGGCCCTTTTGGAGCCCGGTGCCAGGAAAAAATGCCAAAAAGGGAAAGACAGGTGCTTTTGAGGCTGGAGTGGCCAGCAAAGCCCGCAGCCCCCAAGTCTGGGCGGCAATGTGTGCAGTTCCCAGAGAGGTTCGAAAAAAGCCCTAGTTGTTCTTGCTGGCAGCTCGGGTGCGGGAGCCACCCCCGGCCGTTCGGCCCTTTTGGAGCCCGGTGCCGGGAAAAAATGCCAAAAAGTGAAAGACAGGTGCTTTTGAGGCTGGAGTGGCCAGCAAAGCCCGCAGCCCCCAAGTCTGGGCGGCAATGCGTGCAGTTCCCAGAGAGGTTCGAAAAAAGCCCTAGTTGTTCTCGCTGGCACCTTGGGTGCGCGAGCCACCCCCGGCCGTTTGGCCCTTTTGGAGCCCGGTGCCGGGAAAAAATGCCAAAAAGTGAAAGACAGGTGCTTTTGAGGCTGGAGTGGCCAGCAAAGCCCGCAGCCCCCAAGTCTGGGCGGCAATGCGTGCAGTTCCCAGAGAGGTTCGAAAAAAGCCCTAGTTGTTCTCGCTGGCACCTTGGGTGCGGGAGCCAGCCCCGGCCGTTCGGCCCTTTTGGAGCCCGGTGCCGGGAAAAAATGCCAAAAAGGGAAAGACAGGTGCTTTTGAGGCTGGAGTGGCCAGCAAAGCCCGCAGCCCCCAAGTCTGGGCGGCAATGCGTGCAGTTCCCAGAGAGGTTCGAAAAAAGCCCTAGTTGTTCTCGCTGGCACCTCGGGTGCGGGAGCCACCCCCGGCCGTTCGGCCCTTTTGGAGCCCGGTGCCGGGAAAAAATGCCAAAAAGTGAAAGACAGGTGCTTTTGAGGCTGGAGTGGCCAGCAAAGCCCGCAGCCCCCAAGTCTGGGCGGCAATGCGTGCAGTTCCCAGAGAGGTTCGAAAAAAGCCCTAGTTGTTCTCGCTGGCACCTCGGGTGCGGGAGCCACCCCCGGCCGTTCGGCCCTTTTGGAGCCCGGTGCCGGGAAAAAATGCCAAAAAGTGAAGGACAGGTGCTTTTGAGGCTGGAGTGGCCAGCAAAGCCCGCAGCCCCCAAGTCTGGGCGGCAATGCGTGCAGTTCCCAGAGAGGTTCGAAAAAAGCCCTAGTTGTTCTCGCTGGCACCTTGGGTGCGGGAGCCACCCCCGGCCGTTCGGCCCTTTTGGAGCCCGGTGCCGGGAAAAAATGCCAAAAAGTGAAAGACAGGTGCTTTTGAGGCTGGAGTGGCCAGCAAAGCCCGCAGCCCCCAAGTCTGGGCGGCAATGCGTGCAGTTCCCAGAGAGGTTCGAAAAAAGCCCTAGTTGTTCTCGCTGGCACCTTGGGTGCGGGAGCCACCCCCGGCCGTTCGGCCCTTTTGGAGCCCGGTGCCGGGAAAAAATGCCAAAAAGTGAAGGACAGGTGCTTTTGAGGCTGGAGTGGCCAGCAAAGCCCGCAGCCCCCAAGTCTGGGCGGCAATGCGTGCAGTTCCCAGAGAGGTTCGAAAAAAGCCCTAGTTGTTCTCGCTGGCACCTTGGGTGCGGGAGCCACCCCCGGCCGTTCGGCCCTTTTGGAGCCCGGTGCCGGGAAAAAATGCAAAAAAGTGAAGGACAGGTGCTTTTGAGGCTGGAGTGGCCAGCAAAGCCCGCAGCCCCCAAGTCTGGGCGGCAATGCGTGCAGTTCCCAGTGAGGTTCGAAAAAAGCCCTAGTTGTTCTCGCTGGCACCTTGGGTGCGGGAGCCACCCCCGGCCGTTTGGCCCTTTTGGAGCCCGGTGCCGGGAAAAAATGCCAAAAAGTGAAAGACAGGTGCTTTTGAGGCTGGAGTGGCCAGCAAAGCCCGCAGCCCCCAAGTCTGGGCGGCAATGCGTGCAGTTCCCAGAGAGGTTGGAAAAAAGCCCTAGTTGTTCTCGCTGGCACCTTGGGTGCGGGAGCCACCCCCGGCCGTTCGGCCCTTTTGGAGCCCGGTGCCGGGAAAAAATGCCAAAAAGTGAAGGACAGGTGCTTTTGAGGCTGGAGTGGCCAGCAAAGCCCGCAGCCCCCAAGTCTGGGCGGCAATGCGTGCAGTTCCCAGAGAGGTTCGAAAAAAGCCCTAGTTGTTCTCGCTGGCACCTTGGGTGCGGGAGCCACCCCCGGCCGTTCGGCCCTTTTGGAGCCCGGTGCCGGGAAAAAATGCCAAAAAGTGAAGGACAGGTGCTTTTGAGGCTGGAGTGGCCAGCAAAGCCCGCAGCCCCCAAGTCTGGGCGGCAATGCGTGCAGTTCCCAGAGAGGTTCGAAAAAAGCCCTAGTTGTTCTCGCTGGCACCTTGGGTGCGGGAGCCAGCCCCGGCCGTTCGGCCCTTTTGGAGCCCGGTGCCGGGAAAAAATGCAAAAAAGTGAAGGACAGGTGCTTTTGAGGCTGGAGTGGCCAGCAAAGCCCGCAGCCCCCAAGTCTGGGCGGCAATGCGTGCAGTTCCCAGTGAGGTTCGAAAAAAGCCCTAGTTGTTCTCGCTGGCACCTTGGGTGCGGGAGCCACCCCCGGCCGTTTGGCCCTTTTGGAGCCCGGTGCCGGGAAAAAATGCCAAAAAGTGAAAGACAGGTGCTTTTGAGGCTGGAGTGGCCAGCAAAGCCCGCAGCCCCCAAGTCTGGGGGGCAATGCGTGCAGTTCCCAGAGAGGTTGGAAAAAAGCCCTAGTTGTTCTCGCTGGCACCTTGGGTGCGGGAGCCACCCCCGGCCGTTCGGCCCTTTTGGAGCCCGGTGCTGGGAAAAAATGCCAAAAAGTGAAGGACAGGTGCTTTTGAGGCTGGAGTGGCCAGCAAAGCCCGCAGCCCCCAAGTCTGGGCGGCAATGCGTGCAGTTCCCAGAGAGGTTCGAAAAAAGCCCTAGTTGTTCTCGCTGGCACCTTGGGTGCGGGAGCCACCCCCGGCCGTTCGGCCCTTTTGGAGCCCGGTGCCGGGAAAAAATGCCAAAAAGGGAAAGACAGGTGCTTTTGAGGCTGGAGTGGCCAGCAAAGCCCGCAGCCCCCAAGTCTGGGCGGCAATGCGTGCAGTTCCCAGAGAGGTTCGAAAAAAGCCCTAGTTGTTCTCGCTGGCACCTTGGGTGCGGGAGCCAGCCCCGGCCGTTCGGCCCTTTTGGAGCCCGGTGCCGGGAAAAAATGCCAAAAAGTGAAGGACAGGTGCTTTTGAGGCTGGAGTGGCCAGCAAAGCCCGCAGCCCCCAAGTCTGGGCGGCAATGCGTGCAGTTCCCAGAGAGGTTCGAAAAAAGCCCTAGTTGTTCTCGCTGGCACCTTGGGTGCGGGAGCCACCCCCGGCCGTTCGGCCCTTTTGGAGCCCGGTGCCGGGAAAAAATGCCAAAAAGTGAAGGACAGGTGCTTTTGAGGCTGGAGTGGCCAGCAAAGCCCGCAGCCCCCAAGTCTGGGCGGCAATGCGTGCAGTTCCCAGAGAGGTGCAAAAAAAGCCCTAGTTGTTCTCGCTGGCACCTCGGGTGCGGGAGCCACCCCCGGCCGTTCGGCCCTTTTGGAGCCCGGTGCCGGGAAAAAATGCAAAAAAGTGAAAGACAGGTGCTTTTGAGGCTGGAGTGGCCAGCAAAGCCCGCAGCCCCCAAGTCTGGGCGGCAATGCGTGCAGTTCCCAGAGAGGTGCAAAAAAAGCCCTAGTTGTTCTCGCTGGCAGCTTGGGTGCGGGAGCCACCCCCGGCCGTTCGGCCCTTTTGGAGCCCGGTGCCGGGAAAAAATGCCAAAAAGTGAAAGAGAGGTGCTTTTGAGGCTGGAGTGGCCAGCAAAGCCCGCAGCCCCAAAGTCTGGGCGGCAATGCGTGCAGTTCCCAGAGAGGTTCGAAAAAAGCCCTAGTTGTTCTCGCTGGCACCTTGGGTGCGGGAGCCAGCCCCGGCCGTTCGGCCCTTTTGGAGCCCGGTGCCGGGAAAAAATGCCAAAAAGTGAAAGACAGGTGCTTTTGAGGCTGGAGTGGCCAGCAAAGCCCGCAGACCCCAAGTCTGGGCGGCAATGCGTGCAGTTCCCAGAGAGGTTCGAAAAAAGCCCTAGTTGTTCTCGCTGGCACCTTGGGTGCGGGAGCCACCCCCGGCCGTTCGGCCCTTTTGGAGCCCGGTGCCGGGAAAAAATGCCAAAAAGTGAAGGACAGGTGGTTTTGAGGCTGGAGTGGCCAGCAAAGCCCGCAGCCCCCAAGTCTGGGCGGCAATGCGTGCAGTTCCCAGAGAGGTTCGAAAAAAGCCCTAGTTGTTCTCGCTGGCACCTTGGGTGCGGGAGCCACCCCCGGCCGTTCGGCCCTTTTGGAGCCCGGTGCCGGGAAAAAATGCCAAAAAGTGAAAGACAGGTGCTTTTGAGGCTGGAGTGGCCAGCAAAGCCCGCAGCCCCAAAGTCTGGGCGGCAATGCATGCAGTTCCCAGAGAGGTTCGAAAAAAGCCCTAGTTGTTCTCGCTGGCACCTTGGGTGCGGGAGCCACCCCCGGCCGTTCGGCCCTTTTGGAGCCCGGTGCCGGGAAAAAATGCCAAAAAGTGAAGGACAGGTGCTTTTGAGGCTGGAGTGGCCAGCAAAGCCCGCAGCCCCCAAGTCTGGGCGGCAATGCGTGCAGTTCCCAGAGAGGTTCGAAAAAAGCCCTAGTTGTTCTCGCTGGCACCTTGGGTGCGGGAGCCACCCCCGGCCGTTCGGCCCTTTTGGAGCCCGGTGCCGGGAAAAAATGCCAAAAAGTGAAGGACAGGTGCTTTTGAGGCTGGAGTGGCCAGCAAAGCCCGCAGCCCCCAAGTCTGGGCGGCAATGCGTGCAGTTCCCAGAGAGGTTCGAAAAAAGCCCTAGTTGTTCTCGCTGGCACCTTGGGTGCGGGAGCCACCCCCGGCCGTTCGGCCCTTTTGGAGCCCGGTGCCAGGAAAAAATGCCAAAAAGTGAAAGACAGGTGCTTTTGAGGCTGGAGTGGCCAGCAAAGCCCGCAG
Organism: Numenius arquata; assembly: GCF_964106895.1. NCBI lineage: Eukaryota > Metazoa > Chordata > Aves > Charadriiformes > Scolopacidae > Numenius > Numenius arquata. Next base: position 5,715 of record NW_027414052.1, on the reverse strand, counting down.
CCCCCAAGTCTGGGCGGCAATGCGTGCAGTTCCCAGAGAGGTTCGAAAAAAGCCCTAGTTGTTCTCGCTGGCACCTTGGGTGCGGGAGCCACCCCCGGCCGTTTGGCCCTTTTGGAGCCCGGTGCCGGGAAAAAATGCCAAAAAGTGAAGGACAGGTGCTTTTGAGGCTGGAGTGGCCAGCAAAGCCCGCAGCCCCCAAGTCTGGGCGGCAATGCGTGCAGTTCCCAGAGAGGTTCGAAAAAAGCCCTAGTTGTTCTCGCTGGCACCTTGGGTGCGGGAGCCACCCCCGGCCGTTCGGCCCTTTTGGAGCCCGGTGCCGGCAAAAAATGCCAAAAAGTGAAAGACAGGTGCTTTTGAGGCTGGAGTGGCCAGCAAAGCCCGCAGACCCCAAGTCTGGGCGGCAATGCGTGCAGTTCCCAGAGAGGTTTGAAAAAAGCCCTAGTTGTTCTTGCTGGCACCTTGGGTGCGGGAGCCACCCCCGGCCGTTCGGCCCTTTTGGAGCCCGGTGCCGGGAAAAAATGCCAAAAAGTGAAGGACAGGTGGTTTTGAGGCTGGAGTGGCCAGCAAAGCCCGCAGCCCCCAAGTCTGGGCGGCAATGCGTGCAGTTCCCAGAGAGGTGCAAAAAAAGCCCTAGTTGTTCTCGCTGGCACCTTGGGTGCGGGAGCCACCCCTGGCCGTTCGGCCCTTTTGGAGCCCGGTGCCGGGAAAAAATGCCAAAAAGTGAAAGACAGGTGCTTTTGAGGCTGGAGTGGCCAGCAAAGCCCGCAGCCCCCAAGTCTGGGCGGCAATGCGTGCAGTTCCCAGAGAGGTTCGAAAAAAGCCCTAGTTGTTCTCGCTGGCACCTTGGGTGCGGGAGCCACCCCCGGCCGTTCGGCCCTTTTGGAGCCCGGTGCCGGGAAAAAATGCCAAAAAGTGAAGGACAGGTGCTTTTGAGGCTGGAGTGGCCAGCAAAGCCCGCAGGCCCAAAGTCTGGGCGGCAATGCGTGCAGTTCCCAGAGAGGTTCGAAAAAAGCCCTAGTTGTTCTCGCTGGCACCTTGGGTGCGGGAGCCACCCCCGGCCATTCGGCCCTTTTGGAGCCCGGTGCCGGGAAAAAATGCCAAAAAGTGAAAGACAGGTGCTTTTGAGGCTGGAGTGGCCAGCAAAGCCCGCAGGCCCAAAGTCTGGGCGGCAATGCGTGCAGTTCCCAGAGAGGTTCGAAAAAAGCCCTAGTTGTTCTCGCTGGCACCTTGGGTGCGGGAGCCACCCCCGGCCGTTCGGCCCTTTTGGAGCCCGGTGCCGGGAAAAAATGCCAAAAAGTGAAAGACAGGTGCTTTTGAGGCTGGAGTGGCCAGCAAAGCCCGCAGCCCCCAAGTCTGGGCGGCAATGCGTGCAGTTCCCAGAGAGGTTCGAAAAAAGCCCTAGTTGTTCTCGCTGGCACCTCGGGTGCGGGAGCCACCCCCGGCCGTTCGGCCCTTTTGGAGCCCGGTGCCGGGAAAAAATGCAAAAAAGTGAAAGACAGGTGCTTTTGAGGCTGGAGTGGCCAGCAAAGCCCGCAGCCCCCAAGTCTGGGCGGCAATGCGTGCAGTTCCCAGAGAGGTTCGAAAAAAGCCCTAGTTGTTCTTGCTGACAGCTCGGGTGCGGGAGCCACCCCCGGCCGTTCGGCCCTTTTGGAGCCCGGTGCCGGGAAAAAATGCAAAAAAGTGAAAGACAGGTGCTTTTGAGGCTGGAGTGGCCAGCAAAGCCCGCAGCCCCCAAGTCTGGGCGGCAATGCGTGCAGTTCCCAGAGAGGTTCGAAAAAAGCCCTAGTTGTTCTCGCTGGCACCTTGGGTGCGGGAGCCACCCCCGGCCGTTCGGCCCTTTTGGAGTTCGGTGCCGGGAAAAAAATGCCAAAAAGTGAAAGAGAGGTGCTTTTGAGGCTGGAGTGGCCAGCAAAGCCCGCAGCCCCAAAGTCTGGGCGGCAATGCGTGCAGTTCCCAGAGAGGTTCGAAAAAAGCCCTAGTTGTTCTCGCTGGCACCTTGGGTGCGGGAGCCAGCCCCGGCCGTTCGGCCCTTTTGGAGCCCGGTGCCGGGAAAAAATGCCAAAAAGTGAAGGACAGGTGCTTTTGAGGCTGGAGTGGCCAGCAAAGCCCGCAGCCCCCAAGTCTGGGCGGCAATGCGTGCAGTTCCCAGAGAGGTTCGAAAAAAGCCCTAGTTGTTCTCGCTGGCACCTTGGGTGCGGGAGCCACCCCCGGCCGTTCGGCCCTTTTGGAGCCCGGTGCCGGGAAAAAATGCCAAAAAGTGAAGGACAGGTGCTTTTGAGGCTGGAGTGGCCAGCAAAGCCCGCAGCCCCCAAGTCTGGGCGGCAATGCGTGCAGTTCCCAGAGAGGTTCGAAAAAAGCCCTAGTTGTTCTCGCTGGCACCTTGGGTGCGGGAGCCACCCCCGGCCGTTCGGCCCTTTTGGAGCCCGGTGCTGGGAAAAAAGCAGAAACAAGTAAAAGACAGGTGCTTTTGAGGCTGGAGTGGCCAGCAAAGCCCGCAGCCCCCAAGTCTGGGCGGCAATGCGTGCAGTTCCCAGAGAGGTTCGAAAAAAGCCCTAGTTGTTCTCGCTGGCACCTTGGGTGCGGGAGCCACCCCCGGCCGTTCGGCCCTTTTGGAGCCCGGTGCCGGGAAAAAATGCCAAAAAGTGAAAGACAGGTGCTTTTGAGGCTGGAGTGGCCAGCAAAGCCCGCAGCCCCCAAGTCTGGGCGGCAATGCGTGCAGTTCCCAGAGAGGTTCGAAAAAAGCCCTAGTTGTTCTCGCTGGCACCTTGGGTGCGGGAGCCACCCCCGGCCGTTCGGCGCTTTTGGAGCCCGGTGCCGGGAAAAAATGCAAAAAAGTGAAAGACAGGTGCTTTTGAGGCTGGAGTGGCCAGCAAAGCCCGCAGCCCCCAAGTCTGGGCGGCAATGCGTGCAGTTCCCAGAGAGGTTCGAAAAAAGCCCTAGTTGTTCTCGCTGGCACCTTGGGTGCGGGAGCCACCCCCGGCCGTTCGGCCCTTTTGGAGCCCGGTGCCGGGAAAAAATGCAAAAAAGTGAAAGACAGGTGCTTTTGAGGCTGGAGTGGCCAGCAAAGCCCGCAGGCCCAAAGTCTGGGCGGCAATGCGTGCAGTTCCCAGAGAGGTTCGAAAAAAGCCCTAGTTGTTCTCGCTGGCACCTTGGGTGCGGGAGCCACCCCCGGCCGTTCGGCCCTTTTGGAGCCCGGTGCCGGGAAAAAAATGCAAAAAAGTGAAAGACAGGTGCTTTTGAGGCTGGAGTGGCCAGCAAAGCCCGCAGCCCCCGAGTCTGGGTGGCAATGCGTGCAGTTCCCAGAGAGGTTCGAAAAAAGCCCTAGTTGTTCTCACTGGCACCTTGGGTGCGGGAGCCACCCCCGGCCGTTCGGCCCTTTTGGAGCCCGGTGCCGGGAAAAAATGCAAAAAAGTGAAAGACAGGTGCTTTTGAGGCTGGAGTGGCCAGCAAAGCCCGCAGCCCCCGAGTCTGGGTGGCAATGCGTGCAGTTCCCAGAGAGGTTCGAAAAAAGCCCTAGTTGTTCTCGCTGGCAGCTTGGGGTGCCTTCACGGGGAGGGGGGAGGGTCAAGGGGTGACCCAGGCACCGGGTGGTGGGGGGCACCCAATAGGTGGTGGTCGGAGGGAGGACACATCAGTTGGGGGTGGGGGTCAGGACAGGGGGGACCCAGGAGTCTTGGGGGGGGGGGGGGGGCAGGGAATGCGAACCGGGGGCCGAAGTGGGGGGGTCACAACCCAGGTGTTCCGGGAGGGGGTGGGAGGGGGGGATGCAGACATTTGGGGGGTGGGACATCAGAGTTCTGAGGGGGAGGGGAGTGACCAAGGAGTCGGGGAGGGCCCCCCCCCCCCGCCCCCCCCCCCCCCCCCCCCCCCCCATTAATCCCCTCCCCCTCCCCTCTCAAATGCGACCATTAAAACACCACACACACACCCCAGTTCCCAGGCTGGGCCGCCCCCTCCCCCCTCCCAGTTACCCCATACTGGCGTTCTTCCTCCCCCCCCCCCCCCAAACTGGGACCGCAGTAACAACCCTCCCCCCATAAACTGGGACTTCTCCAGTTCCCCCCCATATTGGGGAGCCTCCCCCCCAAACTGGGAGCACACACACACACATCTCCCAGTTACTCCATACTGGGACCCCCAGTGCTCCCCCACCTTTCTTCCCCCCCCCCCCCCAAACTGGTCGGGGGTGGGGGGGGCGGTATAAAAAAGACGTTTATTGTATAAAAAGAGCCTTAAAAACACCCCCGGGGGGGCGTGGCCAAGCGGTGGGGGGACGGAGCTAAAAAGAGAAGGGCGTGGCTAAAATGAGGGATGTCATTAGAATCCCTCAGGGCGTGGCCAGGGCCGAATGGGTGTGGCTTCATCATCAGGGGGCGTGGCCAGGGGTGCGTGGGCGGGGCTCACCCACGGGGGGGCGTGGCTTGGGACATTGGGGGTGATGGGCAGGGCTATGAGGAAAGGGCAGGGCTTCGCAGAGGGGGCGGGGTTTGCAGTGGGCAGGCAGGGGGCGTGGCTTAAGCCAAGAAAGGACATGGCCACAGAAGGGGCGTGGTCAGTCGGAGTCCGGCCCCTCCCCCTTGAGCAGCAGCTTCTTCCCGCGTGGCACCAGCCCCTCCCCCCGCGGGCGACGACCTTTTGACCTGGGGGGGGGGGGAAGGGGAAGGGGGGGGGGGGTCAGGGACCCTCATATACACCCCCCCAACCTCCCATGCAAACCCCCCCACCCCCAAAAGGGACCCCCACCCCATTCCCCACCCCCCCCTCAAAGGCGACCCAGGCATCTGGGACCCCCACCTCAAGGGCATCCCCTCACTAAGGGGTCCCCCACCCCATTCCCCCCCCCTCAAAAGGGACCCAGGCATCTGAGACACCCCCCCCCCCATTCCCCCACTCCAAGGAAACCCAGGCATCCAGGACACACACCACCACCCCCCCACCCCCCCCCCCCCCCAAAAAGGGACCCAGGTGTCCAGGACCCCCACCCCAAGGGGACCCACACCCCATGCCCCCCCACAAAGCGGACCCTCATATACCCCCCCCCTTGCAACACCCCCCCGTCTGCCCCCCCAAAGGGGACCCAAGCATCTAGGACCCCCCACCCCCAAGGGGAACCCCCCCCCAGCATTCCCCCCTCCAAAGGGGACCCAGGCGTCTGGGACCCCCCCCTCAAAAGGGACCCAGGCATCTGGGATCCCCACCCCAAGGGACCCCCCCCCAACCCCATGCCCGCCCCCCCACCCCAGGACTCACGGGCGCGGGGTCACCCCCCCCGTCGGCCATTTCCAGCGCTTCGTTGATCTCCTTCAGCATCTCGTAACGACGCCGCCCCCCGAACCTGCACCCCCCCCCCAAAAAAAAAAAGAGGGACCCAAGTGTCCGGGACCTCAGGACCCCCCGAAATACCCTCACCTCCCGCCCCCCACCAAGCTATAGGACACCCAACTGCCCCCGGGGACCGCTAAATTGCCCCCCTTGGGAACCCAAATTGCCCCCCCCAGGATTCCAAATTGACCCCGAGAACCCAAATTGCCCCCCCCCAGGATCCCCAGTTGCCCCCCCCGGGACCTCCCCCCCATCCCAAGGGTGCCCCAACTGCATTGTAGAACCCCCAAGTGCTTCCTAGGACCCCTAAATTGCCCCCCCCAGGACCTCAGATTGCCCCCCGGCCCGGGACCTTCCCCTCTCCCAAGGGCCCCGCAGCTCCTTTGTGGGACC